>NC_068444.1:47579008-47674008 GCF_023373465.1 Oncorhynchus keta
GGAACCAACTGAGGAACAGACAGATATAGAAGGGCAATCAACAAAGTAATGGAGTCCAGGTGATTACAATATTGCGCAGTTGCGAGGAAATGACGGCGACAGGTGTGCGTAATGAAGGGCAGGCTGGCGCCCTCGAGCGCCAGAGAGGGAGAGCTGGAGCAGGCGTGACAGTGTGTGCACGCGCTCGTGGCTTTCCTTCCGTGTCCTAATGAAAAATAACAGAGGTAACCTACGGATCTTTACCTTTTGTGTAGAGCAGCAACATATTATGACGTCATCATCACTACACTTGCAGAGTCACGCGATACAGTGCTAAATTGACGGCGTCTGTGATGCAGTGGATAGCATACTACTAATTCTCTCTCTGTCACTCTCTGGGAGCTATTGATCTAACATGGCCTGGGGAATATAGTCAGTTGCAAAATCATACACAGCAAGATGTCGCACCTCTAGTAGCCTTTTTACCGTCCTTAGTAAAGACGGGTGGGGGAAGCAGAGAAGCAGAGAACAGAGTACCTGGTCAGAGTCAGGCTGAACACCACAGAAGAACAACAGCAACACAAGTGTGTACAACTCTCTCGTCCCCCCGTCTTCAGAGATTACTGTCAGGGTTACATTTTCCAGCAAGGCAGTTATAAACTTTCGAACAAATTGCCATGACACGGTAATGGGGAGACAGAGAGAAGTAGCAGACTGTGGCATGATTCATGAACCTGCCAGGCACTCAGCCGTGCCGACAGAGGGATAACATACTGAATAATTCCAGTTAGCACGGAGCCTCGGAGAATCCTGCTCCTCCGCTCCTTTACATTATCCCTCAGACTACAAGGATTCATCCAGGGTGACTTATATCGCTCATCATTTCCATGCTATCCCTTTATGAATTATTAAGTCAGTGAGTTGTAGGGGAGGTGACTCGTGAGGGGCACATGAAGAGGAGGTGAGTCTGCTATATGAACACATACAGAGAGAGGCCACACACAGTGGGGAGAACTGAGTATTTGACACACTGCCGATGTTCTTACTGGTTGGTAGGTGATCAAATACTTATGTCATGCAATAAAATGCTAATTAATTACTTAAAAATCATACAATGTGATTTTCGGGGTTTTTGTTTTAGATTCCGTCTCTCACAGTTGAAGTGTACCTATGATAAAAATTACAGACCTCTACATGCTTTGTAAGTAGGAAAACCTGCAAAATCGGGAGTGTATCAAATACTTGTTCTCCCCACTGTACCTGTTGACGTGCAGGCTGTGCAGTCCACACAACTGTAAATTAAACTTAGGCCGGCTCCTCCACAGCGGTGGAAAAAGTACCCAATTGTTATACTTGAGTAAAAGTAAAGATACCTTAATGGAAAAGGACTCTAGTAAAAGTGAAAGTCACCCAGTAAAATACCACTTGAGTAAAAGTTTAAAATCATTTTATTGAATAGATTAGGGTAGGCCTCGTCTCCGAGGAATGCTCCTCAGAGCCAGATGCTGATGACAGGTTGCCCTATGCTGGACAGCTGGCATCAAAACTCTCCTGCTGACGGAAATTAGTTCCATTGACGGGCTTAAAGGTTATTATGCTGGTGGGTGTGGGAAGGTGGGAGGTCGTTGGAAGACTGTTGCTGCATGCCCATTGGTTGAAAGAAAGGATAGTGATTATTGCATGAGTGAGGCAATAGGTTCATCAGCAACCGTGGTTGAATTGCCTTAGTGTGCCATGCTCATACAGTAGGTTGAATTGAATAGGTCAGGTATTCCCAAACTGGGGGTACGCCAAATAAATATGCGATTCACATTTTTGTAAAAAAAAACAAAAAAAAATCTTCACATTTTCAAACAGTCCATTTATATTTTCCAACGAGGCTATACATTTTTGTGAGGTTTTTTTCTCGCCTGAGTAGCCTTGTTTCACTGCAAAAAATAAAATTCATCCATCTAGTGTTCAGTGAAATAACAAGACAACGTCAAATACAGGTAGCCTCGTCAAATTATTAACATCCAATCACATTAACCGTTACTCTCTCACGGGAGCATTACCTTGAAAGAATCCACTGATAACTTTAATAATGCAAAGGAAGAATTGCTCAATATTCATCGGTATGATGGCTAACTGAAAATGCGCCACTAAGATGCTTAATCATGTCGAATGGGTGGCTATTCGTTTGTTCGTGCTGATAAGTGTTTTATTCATGACCTCTCACCCCTCTCATGATTTCCCTCTCTCTCTCGGTTCCTAAATACTTTCCGCTCTTCTGAACCATTTCACAGGTGTTCAGCTATAACGTCATATAATAGTCTAAAATATCATTACCAATTAAGTATTTCATGTGGAGGCGAACTGCACCACAGATGTTAATCATGTAAAAACAGTCGATTAATATTCATTTTATGATAAATCTTTGTAGAGTGTATCAGTTAGCTTGTGTTTCCATACTTGGCAATGACTAATATCTCTTCAGCCACCCATTACTTAAATGTGTCATTAGCCAACGTCTAATGTAAGAAACACATCTAAGTGCTTTTGAGTTGTGCAAAGTCGGTTATGATAGATAAGTACCAGGCTACCAGACATGATTATGTCTGGCTTTCAAAATATGTTAATTTGGGTATAATCGAAAATCATGTAAAAAAGTATAGACAACATGTATAAGGATTACAAATAAGTATAAGAAGCCTTTTATGATGTTGCCCCCCCAAATTTTTTACGAAGATCTTTGGGAAGATCTGTTTCCTTCTGTAGCTCAGTTGGTAGAGCATGGCGCTTGTAATGCCAGGGTAGTGGGTTCGATCCCCGGGACCACCCATACGTAGAATGTATGCACACATGACTGTAAGTCGCTTTGGATAAAAGCGTCTGCTAAATGGCATATATTATTATTATATTATTATTCTTGTTGTATCAGCAATAGGGATTATAGTTTTGATCAAATCCAGCAAACATTTGACTCTTGACCTTTGACTCTTGGCTCAGTGCAAAGATAGCAAATATAGAACTGCATTTGCCCCTTTCCCTTTGGACTACACATTCACAATATGCTACCATCCTGTATCTATCTCCTCCACACCCCGGAACCCACCATCCTCTCATATCACACCTAACTGTGTTTGACAGCGTCCCTCTCTTCTTCCCTCTCATTCCAAGTTCTTTCCAATAACACACGTTTTAGGGATCTCTCCTCTGAACTGTGGCTGTCCTTGGGTTTCTCAGTTCACTCCGTTCTCAGTTCACAGACCCATAGGGACTTCCGAAGCTCATATTTAATGTACCTATATTCTGAAACGCTGCTATTTATAGGGTACTCCACCAAGGAACACATGAGATATTCATCACTGCTGCCCTCTTTCAGGTCACTTTGTGTGAGCGTCAGTGAGTAGGAGGGGGAAGTACATGGAGACAGTCTTTCCACTGCGACTAGAAGATTTGTTGTGTTTGCTAATTGACCTAATCCCCTGCACTTGCTGTCACTGTCACCTCCTCAAAAAGCCGCGGTGCACGCAAAGGGAATCCGACAACACAGCACATGTATATTTCAAAGGCACAACTTGGAATAAGTAGATTTATGCAGATAACACGTCATGTGTTTGGCTTTCTTGGGATGGAGCCTTCCTTTATTATTAACTGGGAATTCATATTGGATGTTGCTGCTCTTGATAAAGTCTCTTTGTATGAGTTTTACAAGCCAGTTTGGCCTGGTGTGTCACACTGCTATTCTTTCCGGTATGACAACATGTTATCAAAGTACAAATCCCATTCCGTTGTGAAATAATTGTACGGTTTACACCATACACTAGCTGACAACGACACAGGAAACGATTGAGTGTCACCAAGGCAACAGTGCAGACACCAAGGCAACAGTGCAGACGAAGGTGCAGATAGTGAGTGAGGCCCACGGACTGATAATGTACAGAATATATTATATAACTTTTCTATGGGAAGAGCTTACTATAGGGAGGGCCAGGGGAATATAAGGTCACTGCTCTCAGATAGGGAAAATGAACAAGCAATTGAAAGCATGTGGGAGTCAAGAGTCCTGTAATGATGAACAGTGAGAGAACGGGTGAAATGAGAGAGGAATTTGAGCTATATAGTGCAGAAATGTACAACTTATACTTGTACCGTAACAGCAATCTTCAAATGCAATTTCAATGAAAGAGACAAGGTTGGGGTGAGCTGACAAGTCCACACAAACCCTTGGAAATGTACAAAATGCATGTAGGAAAGATAAAAAGAGGCCAACAATCTCTACCTTGAGGCGGTTTCTATTTTTAGGAGGGAAATGTCTGTTCAGATTAGGATCAGTGACAGGCATTTGCTGCCCTCTACTGGAGAGAAGTGTATTTAAAGCGAGAACATCACTGTAGCAGAGCATAAATACAGCACATGGCATATTCTATTGTTGTCATAACAATCTAGCATTGTATGATGGAAATGTAGATTTGATGGCTTCTGCTGTATTTGGAATGTCTGGATTTGATCAAACATTTAATTACAGATTCAAAGCCAGACACATATCTTACAGAGTGTGGATTCACGCAATAATAAATGGGGCTGATTGGACTTGGTTAGTATACATGTTAAAAGCTCAGCTTACCCAGATGTTGGCTGGTCAGTGCTGGCCAGTAGTTGTGTTAGGAGTCAGGACAAAGTATTCAAGTAGTGTACTTTACTGAAAGATTTTCCCCTCAGTACAGCTTTGCTGCCATCCTGTGTTAGTTTAGTGAGCTGATACAAGTTTTAATGTATGTTAATATGAGAGGTGGCCTAGAAGAAAATGACAGAACAACTTGATTATATGAACATAGAATTTTAATGTTGAACAATCGTGTAATATTGTCAGACAGAAGCCTAGACAAAACCATTCTGATAACATTTAGATACTAGATTCTAAATAAGCGTCACCTAAGCAAATAAATCTGAATTTCCCCCCTAACAATGTACAAATCAAACTAGTTTAAAGTACTAACTCAAATCTATTATTAATAAACTATGGTATATTCACAGTCAGAGAGAAAATACATCTGCTGTAACTTTGCAAATTACATATCCATTTCTTACTTTTCCTATGTGCCATTGTGTTCTCACTACTTTATACGAACACTAAGAAATACAGTAGATCTTTAAAAGACTAAGCTTTTTAAAATTAGAGCATACAACACCTTAGGTGAAAACTGTAGCCTCTAAACCTGAAAAAACCCGATATAATTCAACAACATCAGCTACAGTATACAAAAGTATGTGGACACGCTTTGAAATGAGTGGATTCTTCGATTTCAGCTCACCCGTTGCTGACAGGTATATAAAATCGAGCACACATCCATGCAATCTCCATAGACAAACATTGGCTGTTATTGGATGCCACTGTCATTTGGATGCCACCTTTCCAACAAGTCAGTTCGTTACATTTCTACCCTGCTAGCGCTTCCAAGGTCAACTTTAAGTGTTGTTATTGTGAAGTGGAAACGTCTAGGAACAACAATAGAAAACATGATGCTTTTTCATGTAGGCCTACTCTTAAAAACCTATTAAAGATTGGCCCCTTTTTTTTCTCTCAATTTTAGCCTAAAATGACATACCCAAATCTAACTGCCTGAAGATCAGGACCTGAAGCAAGGACATGCATATTCTTGGTACCATTTGAAAGGAAACACTTTGAAGTTTGAGGAAATGTGAATGTAGGAGAATATAACACATTAGATCTGGTAAAAGATAATACAAAAAACAGACTGTTCTCTTGTATTGTTTTGTACCATCATCTTTGAAATGCAGGAGAAAGAGCATAGTGTATTGTTCCAGCCCAGGTGCCATTTCGATTTTGGCCAATAGATGGCAGCAGTGTATGTGCAAAGTTTCACACTGATCCAATGAACCATTGCATTTCTGTTCAAAATTTCGTATCAAGACTGCCCAAATGATCCTAATTTGCTTATTAATGTTCAAAACGGTGCACTATCCTCAAACAATAGCATAGTATTATTTCACTGTAATAGCTACTGTAAATTGGACAGTGCAGTTAGATTAACATGAATTTAAGCTTTCTGCCAATATCAAATATGTCTATGTCCTGGGAAATGTTCTTGTTTACTTACAACCTCATGCTAGCCTACGTTAGATCAACCGTCCCGCAGGGGTACCCATAAACTCCTGAAGAAGTAAACAAAACAAAAACTTGAACCCTCATCGTTATAGGTTTTACTTTTAAAAATGTTTTAACATTAGTCCTGAATGTAATTGTGCATTAGCCTAAGGGGCAATTCCATGGTATCAGAGTGATTCTGAGACTCAGATATTTCACTTTAAAATGTATGAAAAAAAAATTGTGCGAAGTTAAACAAACCATACAAATCTATGCTCAAGCAGTGGTGGAAAAAGTACTCAATTGTCATACTTGAGTAGAAGTAAAGATACCTTAATAGAAAATGACTGGGTAAAAGTCACCCAGAAAAATATTACTTGAGTAAAGGTATTACTTAAATATATTTAAGAATCATAAGTAAATGGAATTGCTAAAATAAATAAAGTATCAAAAGTCAAAGTCAAAGCACAAACCATTTCAAATTCCTTATATTAAGCAAACCAGACAGCACAATGTTCTAGTTTTTATTTATTTTTGGATAGCCAAGGGCACACTACAACACTCAGACATAATTTACAAACGAAGCATTTGAGTTTATTGAGTCCGCCAGATCAGAGGCAGTAGGGATGACCAGGGATGTTCTCTTGATATGTAACAGTCGTCGTATGAAGGAGAGGACCAAAGCGCAGCGTAGTAAGTGTTCATCTTGGTTTATTAATTGTGAACACTGAAACAAAAACAATAAAACGACAAAACAAACAGTCCTGAACGGTGAAATAAAACACAGAAAAGAAAATAATCACCCACAACTCAAAAGTGAAACCAGACTATCTAAGTATGGTTCTCAATCAGGGACAACGATTGACAGCTGCCTCTGATTAAGAACCATACCAGGCCAAACACAGAAATCCCAAATTATAGAAAAAGGAACATAGACAGCCCACCCCAACTCACGCCCTGACTGTGCTAAAACAGAGACAAAACAAAGGAACGGAGATCAGAACGTGACATGATAAGTGTGTGAATTGGACCATTTTCCTGTCAAAATGTAACACATACTGTCAGGGAAAATGTATGGAGTAAAAAGTAAATCATTTTCTTTAGGAATGTAGTGAAGTAAAAGCAAAAATAAAGTACAGATACCCCAAAAAACTACTTAAGTAGTACATTAACATGTTTTACACCGGGACTACTTTTAAAAATGTACACTTAAAATTATACAAAACCACATTTACTTGAAGAACAGTGCAGGTGCGAATTTTGGTAAAAGAATGACGGCACAAACAGCACAAACCGTCATTCTGTTGTTCCCTCTTGTCTGACCACTGCGACAGTCAGAGCAACTCCCGAGCTAACCCTCCCTCTAGCTATCTGTCCTTTCTTAAGACACAAAGAGAAGATGAGCCTTTTGAGGAACAGATGCAAAATAAAGGTAGAGTTGTAATTCTAGAGGGCATCGTCCATAGCGGAGTGCCATAACTTTCAAAATGTCCCCCTGGGTGCAAAATGTCTCCGTCTCATTTCTCTCAGGACCAAACCGTTCAGAGTTCTCTCCTCTCCACGTTGTAACTGGATCTAAAAACATTTCATACTACTGTATGTCCTCAAAGGCCTCCCTTGCAGTGTTCTCTGTGAATTCAAACAGCTCTGACATGAAGAGAACCACAAATAAACGCCACAGCACAGCTTCAATGGGAACACATAGGAACTGCCCTGTGCAGTTACAGTAAATCAATTCTGCCTCTGTGTTACAGTTTTTGTCTTGTGTATCCCCCATAGGCTTCATTTAGCATTGTGCTCAAATAGCATTGGGAGACAGAGCGGGACCATGCATCCCTATGGGGCCGGGGCCTGATACTCTGTGCTCACAGTCCACAGGGAGATGGCGGTGTCCCCTTCCGTCCCATCAGTACTTGTTAATCCCATAAGATCGGGACTCCGTGAAGCTGGGGGAGCTTGGGAATGAGCACAGTCATCAGGGAGACCGCGTTGACCACAAAGTGGTCCTGGTCGTATTTGGTGTAGAAGCTGGTGAGGTTGTAGCTAGGGGGAGAGGAAGAATGTAGGAGGGAGAGAAGGTAAGGGTAGGTCCAAGAAAGAATGAAGGACTAGGGCCTTCACTGCCAGCAAGCACAGCAGGCACCACAACAGTCCAGACTCCCACTGCCCACAGACTGGATGGAAGAGGCTGCTGGGAGGACACTGAAGTCATTAACAAGGACAGCAGGGAAACAAACAATGCTTAAAGAATAGGTTTCACTTGTCAGTCCTTTTCCTCCTTAAATACCAATGTAGCCACTTTGCATTGAATTATACTTTATAAAGGGTTTCTAAGTAGTAAATAGACTATTAGTTTATAAGTATAAAACAGTAATGACATAAAACAGTGCAGAGTATGGTACTGTAGGGAGTCCTAACAGGACGATGGGGGTGATGGTGAGGAACTTGCGTGAGGCAGTAAACTGGACACCAATAGTCAATCTGCTCCCAGTATGTGTAGAAGCGGGCCTTGCTCTGGTCGGGAGTCTCAAATGGAGTTCCTTTCTCCAAGCACAGAATACTTGGTCAGGAAAGCTTTAGCTGTTGCAGTGCATTCGGAAAGTATTCAGACCCCTTCCCTTTTTCGACACTTTGTTACGTTACAGCCTTTTTCATTCATCAATCTACACACAATACCCCATAATGACAAAGCGAAAACAGGTTTTGAGAATTGTTTTCCCATTTTACTACATATAAAACACAGAAGTATCTTATTTACATAAGTATTCAGACCCTTTGCTATGAAACTCGAAATTGAGCTCAGGTGCATCCTGTTTCCATTGATTATCCTTGAGAATCTTTTACAACTTGATTGGAGTCCACCTGTGGTAAATTCAATTGATTGGACATGATTTGGAAAGACACACACCTCTCTATATAAGGTCCCATAGTTGACAGTGCATGTCAGAGCTAAAATCAAGCCATGTGGTTGAAGGAATTGTCCGTAGAGCTCCGAGACAGGATTGTGTCGAGGAACAGATCTGGGGAAGGGTACAAAAACAATTCTGCAGGATTGAAGGTCCCCAAGAACACAGTGGCCTCCATCATTCTTAAATGGAAGAAGTTTGGAACCACCAAGACTCTTCCTAGAGCTGGCCGTCTGGCCAAAATGAGCAATCGGAGGAAAAGGGCCTTGGTCAGGGAGGTGACCAAGAACAGAGCTCCAGAGTTCCTCTGTGGTGATGATAAAGGCCTTGCAGAAGGACAAACATCTCTGCAGCACTCCACCAATCAGGCCTTTATGGTAGAGTGGCCAGACGGAAGCCACTCAGAAAAAGGCACATGACAGCCGGCTTGGAGTTTGCCAAAAGGCACCTAAAGGACACTTAGACCATGAGAAATAAGATTCTCTGGTCTGATGAAACCAAGATGGAACTCTTTGGCTGAATGCCAAGCATCACATCTGGAGGAAACCTGGCACCATCCCTACGGTGAAGCATGGTGGTGGTAGCATCTTGCTGTGGGGATATTTTTGAGCGTTAGGGACTGGGAGTCTAGTCAGGAATATCCTTAAGCGGCCCATTAAGAACCCGTACTTGAACCCGATCAAACATCTCTGGAAAGACCTGAAAATAGCTGTGTAGCAACATTCTCCATCCAACCTGACAAAGCTTAAGGGGATCTGCAGAGAAGAATGGGAGAAACTCCCCAAATACAGGTGTGCCAAGCTTGTAGAGTCATACCCAAGAAGACTCAAGGCTGTAATCATTGCCAAAAGTGTGTCAAAAAAGCACGGAATAAAGGGTCTTTAATACTTGCGAAAACGTGATATTTCAGTTGTTGTTTTTTTTAATTGACAAGAATTCTAAAAACCTGTTTTTGCTTTGTCATTATGGGGCATTGTGTATAGATCGATGAGGGACATGTTTTTTAAAAAATCCCTTTTAGAATAAAGCTGTAGCATAACAAAATGAGGAAAAAGTCAGAGGGTTTGAACACTTTCCGAATGCACTATACATTTAAAAGTGATTCTATGAATTTTTCAGTAGCCTACAACTGCAAATCGATGTATTTTAGGAAAGGGTGTGTAAGCTGACATAGTACTGTTCTGTAACTTTTATAGCAATGCAACTGCCATAAAAAATGGGTAAATGTTCAAGACTGCCTCATGAACTATTGACTTTATTGACCTTCGCTCTTCCCTCTCCTATTGACAGTACAGGAGTTTGCTTATAGAGACTACCATTGTGTTGATAACGCTGACTGGACCATCCACCAACAGTACTTAGGTTATACAGTGGTGAGGTTTCACTGGTGCCCCTAGGCATAGCCTACTAGGGCGCCCACTACCTACCAGGTTGTGTATGATGTTGATGAGGGTACGCTAGCGAAGGGGATGCTGAGCAGGGTGACGTGCAACAGGCCGATGCCCAGGAGGTAGGAGAGTCAGATGTTGAGAGCCGGCTGTTCATCACCCGCGTGTTGGGGGTTCACCTCGCTGTGAGCCGTGCCCACATTCATGATGTCAACACACCAGTCACCACGCTCCTCGTCCGCCTGAGAAACAGAATAGAAGGGTGTGTGATATAATTCCTTATAGGTATGCCGATCATTATGCGTAATGCAAACAATGCGACAAGGGTACAGCTTGACTGTTCCATCCATGTGCTGTTCATTAGATCCTATTGGGAGGGGTCCCTTTATAGGCTTGTCTAAGTTAGTTGGAATGTGGTGAACTAGGTTGTGTGTATCTTTGGGGAGGGAGTCTAGCTGAAATAATTACAACGTAGTCATAACCCATCATATTTCTAGGGCAGGCTGATTCAACTGAAATATTGTACTTTCTTCATCAGTTCTTCCAAAATGTTCCATTATCAAATTGAAATAATACATTATGATCTAACACATTGTATCGTGCACTACTGTATTCCAATAATAATGTATCGTGCACTACTGTATTCTAATAATAATGATAATAATAATAAGTAAATCAAGTCAATACAAATAGATAATAGCCTACTTACAGAAGAAAATGGCTTCAATCCGATCTTCAGTCCGTTATCACTATGTTGCTCTTATTCGCTATCTCCTTCACTGGTTAGGAAATTTACATCATTAGGTTGGACTGCTATATCATTTCGATTAGTCCTTCACTCACATACCTTCTTATTGCGTCTTTATGCAATGTTATCCTTCAGGACATAGCCCGACATTCAAGCAAACAGTTCCACCCGGAGCCACTTTGTTCGTGTTGCTCAACACAGCACAATTCATATAAAACGTCAAAATTTTAAGAGCGCCAAAATTAGGATAATCTTTTTATTCGTCGCTCTAAGCGTCGATGAATGCCTTTACATCACATGGGTAAAACTGACCAATTAAAAGGGAATGCGTTGAAAAGCTGGGGATACGCCCCCTTGCAGCGTCACAGGAATGGGAGTGAGAAGGCACTTTTCATGGGTAATTAAGTGGCATAAATCACCAAGTAGTCACTGAGAAATAACATGGTAAATGGTAATTACACAGTAATAAACTATGAATATATATTTTTTCTTAGGAATGAATTAAAACCAACAACACAGACTCTAAGAGCTTTCTTTCTCTAAGAGTTTTCCACACCTGGATTGTGCAAGATATGCCCATTATTATTTTCAAAATTCTTCAAGCACTGTCAAATTGGTTGTGGATCATTGCTAGACATCCATGTTCAGGTCTTGCCATAGATATTCCGGTAGAGATAAGTCAAAACTGTAACTCAGCCACTCAGGAAAATTCATTGTCTCCTTGGTAAGCAACTCCAGTGTAGCTATGGCCTTGTTTTTCTTGGGATATTGTTCTGCTGACATGTGAATTCATCTACCAGTGTCTGGTGGAAAGCAGACTGAACCAGGTTTTCCTCTAAGATTTTGCCTGCATTCCATTTCTTTTTTATTCTGAAAAATATCCCATTCCGATTACAAGCATACCCATTATCAGGTTCCAGGTATGACCCAGATGCAGACAGTGTCGAAGAAACTAATAAAGGGGCAGGCAAAAGACAGATCAAAGGCAGGCAGAGGTCAGTAATCCAGAGAAGGTGCAAAGGGGCCAGAACGGCAGGCAGTCTCAGGGTCAGGGCAGGCAGGGGTTAATAATCCAATTAGGTGAGGCAACGTACAGAATGGAAGGCAGGCTCAGAGTCAGGGCAGGCAGAACAGTCAAACCCGGGAAGGACTAGAAAACAGGAGCAAGAAACAGGCAGGAGCAGGGGGGAAAACGCTGGTAGGTTTCACAAACAATATGAACTGGCAACAGACAAACAGAGAACACAGGTATAAATACACAGGGGATAATGGGGAAGATGGGCAACACCGGGGGGGTAGAGACAAGCACAAAACAGGTGAAACAGATCAGGGTGTGACAGTACCCCCCTCTACAGGTACCAACCTGGTTGACCGGGTGCCAGCCCAGCGTTGGAAAACCACAATGAGGCCTGGGTCCAGGATGTCCCTGGTTGACCGGGGTGCCAGCGTTGGAAAACCACAATGAGGCCTGGGTCCAGGATGTTCCTGGCAGGGACCCAGCACCTCTCCCCTGGGCCTTAACCACCCCAGTCTACCAGGTACTGGAACCCCCTGCCCAGAGGTCGAACCTTCAGGAGAAGCCTCACCATGTCCATCGGTTGGCCGTCGATGAGACGGGGGAGAGGGGTGGGCCTGGAAACAGGAGACAAAGGCCTGTGAGACATGGGTTTAACTCTGAACACAGGTGGGATATATATGAAGGGTACGGGGCAACAGAAGACAAACAGCAGAGGGGCTAATGATTTTGGAGATGAGAAACAGGCCGATAAACCAGGGGGAGAGTTTGCGGGATTCCACCCGGAGGGGCAGATCCCGGGTGGACAGCCATTCCTTCTGCCCAAGACAATACCAGGGAGCTGCTGGCTCCAGGTGATGGGGTTGGCGGAGACCAGGCAGCGAAGAGTAGTCTCAAGGTCCTGGTTGGCTTGCTCCGACTGGCCATTGGACTGGGGGTGGAGCCCAGAGGACAGTTAGGGTGCAGAATGCCTTCCAGAACCGGGACAAGAACTGAGGACTCCGGACGGAGACCATGTTAACTAGCAGTCCATGGATACGGAAGACGTGCTGCACCATGAGCTGGACCATTTTGTTGGCAGAGGGTAGCTTGGGGAGAGGAATGAAGTGAGTGGCTATGGAAAACCGATCCACAAAGGTCAGGATGGCAGTGTTGCGATCAGACGGAGGGAGACCCGGGACAAAGTCCAGGGAGATGTGAGACCAGGGACGGTAGGGGACAGGCAGATGTTGGAGGAGACCAGCCAGAGCTTGCCGAGGAGTCTTATTCTGTGCACAGACGGTGCAAGTGGCAACAAATGCGGAGGTGTCAGGAACCATGGTAGGCCACGAAAAGCATTTTTGCACAAAAGCCAGGGACCGCCGGGAGCCTGGGTGGCAGGCAAGCCTGGAGGAGTGTGCCCACTCCAGGACCGCAGTGCAGACCATGTCAGGCATGAACATCCGTGACAACGCGTCTGGTTTGACATTCTTGGATCCCGGCCAGTTGAAGAGGGAGAAGTTGAACCGGGTGAACATTAGGACCCACCTAGCCTGCCTTGAATTGTGAGCTTCACCGCAAGAAGCTCACGATTCCTCACATCGTAGTTCCTCTCCGTGGCGTGAGGCGGTGGGAGAAGAAGGTGCAGGTAAGCAACTTGAGGTCCAGGGCAGACCGCTGGGACAGAACAGCCCCCACTCCAACCTCCGCCACGAACTGGCGGGATGGGTCAGTATGAACCAAGATGGATGCTGTGGTGAAGCGGTGTTTGAGATCCCAGAACGCCTGATCAGCAGCTGGGGACGACGTGAACAGAACCTTGGGAGAGGTGAGTGAAGACAGGGGGAAGCCAGGGTGCTGTAGCCCCGGATAAAGCGGTGATAAAAGTTGGCAATGCCCATGAACTGCTGCAGCTGAACTCTAAACGTGGGCTGGGGCCAATCCACCACCGCACTCACTTTCCCGGGATCCATCTGTACGCTCCCTGCAGTGATGATGTAACCCAGAAAGGGGATGGTGGAGCGATGGAATTCGCATTTCTCAGCTTTTACAAAAAGCTGGTTCTCCAGGAGGCGTTGGAGAACCTGCCAGACATGGACCACGTGTTCTTGGGTGGAGTGGGAGAAGACGAGGATGTCATCAATGTATACCAAGACAAACCGGTTCAACATGTCGCAGAGAATATCATTAACCAGAGCCTGGAAGACAGCAGAGGCATTGTTAAGGCCAAAGGGCATGACCAGGTACCCGTAGTGACCTCTGGCCGTGTTGAAGGCAGTCTTCCACTCGTCCCCTCCCTTATCCGCACCAGGTGGTAGGTGTTCCGTAGGTCCAGCTTGGAGAACACGGTGGTCCCCTGGAGCGGCTCGAAGGCCGAGGAGATGAGATGTAGCGGATAGCGCGATGCCATTGAGACCTTGGTAGTCAATGCACAGGTGCAGGATTTTGTCCTTCTCCACAAAGAAGAACCCTGCAATAGCGAGGGAGGCAGAAGGACAGATGAACCCAGCAGCTAGGGAGTCCTCAATGTAGGTCTCCATAGCCTTGGCCTCCCGGACCGACAGAGGGTACAGTCGTCCCGGGGCAGAGTTGTTCCTGGGAGAAAATCAATATCGTTGTCATGTGGTCGGTGCGGCGGAAGCGAAGTGGCCCGGGCTTTACTGAACACCCCGGAGGTCCTGATACTCCGCGGGTATGGCAGAGAGTTCCGGGGCAACTTCAGAGGCCCCAGGAAGACGTCCCGGGACAGGCTGAACTGACTTCGGGCAATGGGCGTGGCAGAACGGGCTCCAGCCCATGATGGCACCGACAGACCAGTCAATGAGGGGATTGTGTCGCTGGAGCCAGGATAATCCCTATTTTTTTTATTTAATTTTACCTTTATTTAACCAGGCAAGTCAGTTAAGAACATATTCTTATTTTCAATGACGGCCTGGGAACAGTGGGTTAACTGCCTGTTCAGGGGCAGAACGACAGATTTGTACCTTGTCAGCTCGGGGTTTGAACTCGCAACCTTCCGGTTACTAGTCCAACGCTCTAACCACTAGGCTACGCTGCCGCCCCTATACCACAGGAACCTGAGGAAACTTAATGAGCAGTAACTGGATCGTCACGCTGTGGTTCCCTGGCACACGTAGGTTAATGGGGGTGGTATTGTGGGTGACCCGTCCAGTGCTCTAACGTCCATGGGAATGGAGAGGGACTGAGTGGGGATATCTAGCTCGGAAGCCAGTGTAGCGTCCATGAAGCTGTCATCGGCCACAGAGTCGATGAGGACTTGGGGAGATTTTGACTGGTTCCCCGACAGCAACTTGGCATGAACAGGGATGCGAGTAAGGGGAGAGATAAAGTTCTCTGTATGGCCCACCAGAGTACTCGTTCCTACCGGTGAGCCTGGTATTTTAGTGGACAGGTGGAGACAAAATGACCAGTAGTCCCGAAATACAGTCAGCTCTTAGTGTGAAGCCTGTATAGCCGTTCAGCTGGAGACAGCCTAGCTCTGCCTAGTTGCATGGGCTCGGGAAGAGGTGAATCGGCAGCCATCGGAGACTCTCGGGGGAACCCTGTAACGGCGAGGGAGGCAGAAGGATAGATGAACCCAGCGGCTAGGGAGTCCTCAATGTAGGTCTTGGGTTCTCTCTGCAATGGACCCGTCAGGGACTTCTGGGATACCTCGTAGTCGAGGTGGAATCCTTGGACGGGTGAGTGAAATCGAATCTCCTCTCCTTCCTCCTTTCCCGTAGTCAACCATCGATCCAAATGGTCATGGCGATGAGCGAGTCGAGATCCGTCGGTAGTTCCCAGGCAGCTAGCTCATCCTTTACATCCTCCGAAACTCCATGCAGGAACATGTCGAACAGAACTTCTGGGTTCCAGGCACTCTCCGCTGCACAACGTGCGGAAATCCACTGCATAGTCTGCCACACTGCGGGAGCCTTGCCAAAGCTGGAGAAACTTCCGGGAAGCCTCTCCTGGACAATGGGGCATAGAATACCTTCTTTACCTCTGCCACGAACTCCTCCAAACTGACTGTTGTTCCCATACTGCCATAGACCAGGCAAGAGCCTTCCCGGACATCAGCGTGATGAAGTACCCTATTTTAGAGTGGTTCGAGAAGAAGGAGGAGGGCTGTAGCTCGATGATTAGCGAACACTGATCTAGAAATGCCTGACAGGTGTCCGACTCTCCATCGAAGCGCTCTGGGGGAGGTAAGCGGGGTTCCCGAGAAACCAAGGTGAAGAGTGGTACTTAGTAGTATGTTGTATTGGATTTGCCATAAACATAACACTTTGTATTCAGGACAAAAAGTGAATTGCTTTGGCACATTTTTTGCAGTATTACTTTAGTGCCTTGTTGCAAACATGATGCATGTTTTGGAATATTTTTACTCTGTACAGGGTTTTTTCTTTTCACTCTGCCAATTAGGTTAGTATTGTGGAGTAACTACAATGTTGTTGATCCATCCTCAGTTTTCTCCTATCACAGCCATTAAACTCTGTAACTGTTTTAAAGTCACCATTGGCCTCATGGTGAAATCCCTGAGCAGTTTCCTTCCTCTCCGGCAGCTGAATTAGGAAGGAGGCCTGTATCGTTGTAGTGACTGGTTGTATTGATACACCATCCCAAGTGTAATTAATAAAGGGATATTCAATGTCTGCTTTTTTTATTTTTACCCATCTACCATCTTTGTGAGGCATTGGAAAACCTCCCTGATCTTTGTGGCTGAATCTGTGTTTGAAATTCACTTCTCGATTGAGGAACCTTACAGATAATTGTATGTGTGGGGTACAGAGATGAGGTGAGTCCATACAACTTATTATGTGACTTGTTAAGCACATTTTTACTTGTGAACTTATTTTGGCTTGCTATAACAAAGGGGCTGAATACCTATTGACTCAAGACATTGAGGCTTTCCATTTTTTATTAATTAGTAAAAAATTCTTAAAACATAATTCCACTTTGACATTATGGGGTATTGTCTGTAGGCCAGTGACACATTTTTTAAATTCAGGCTGTAATGTGGGAAAAATCAAGCGGTTTGAATACTTTCTGTAGGCACTGTAGATAAATACTAATAGGCCAACAGTAAAACAGTGTTATCAAATAGAGAACTATTTTTTCTAATAGCTCCATTTGACCAAAACAAATAGTCTAGCTCCATTCTTTAGATAATTCTGACATAATTTCAATCATAATTTGATATTTGTGCACAAAAGGAGGCCCTTGGCTCTTTTCTGTGGTGGGATAGTGGAGGCTCCTCTAGGCTAGAAGCAGTGAGAATGACTGACAAGGTTGATGCCTGAGACTCACAAATCAAAGAAGATCAAGAGTGTCATGTTCTAGATCCCCAGATAAGTCCAAACACTAATTTCGGGAACGCCATTCCCTAAAGCTTAGGGGGTCAGCTATGTTCCATTTACCTGGGTGGTTATGTGATACCTACTGTCTAAGGGTACCCCAAGTTGAGTGGCATTAAGGTGAGTGTTTGGCCAGATGAGAAGGTATTTTATCATGTTTATAGCCCTGGGTGTTACAGAGCGGTGTGTTAGAGATGTAAACCTAGATCTACCGTCACATGCAAATACAGAACAATGCTCTGAGATCATAGCTGGCATTGAAATCAATGGAAAACAGTGCCAAAGACTCCTATCAAGTCTCTACTCATGGCCATATAAGAATATCTATACTTGTGTCATTATTTTCAAAGTCAGCCATGATCTAAGCGCATTGTGCTGCAGGTTGCATATATCCAAATCTGAGACATGTTCTTTTTTGTACATGTTTTAGTGCTCACCCTGATGTGGTCTGGCTACATGACTAGAATTCTATTACAGGCTAGAATTCTATTTCAGAAAGGGCCTATTCAATGGGGTAGAAGGAGCAAGGTATTGTTTGTATAAATCAACCTAAATCAATATAATGTGACAATATAATGTGACAATGTGGTAGTTAATCATGCTATGGTTATATCACATGTATTTTGTTTTGTTTGTGTCTAACTAGCCCCGTGGTGTATGACACTGAAATGACATCAAGCCATCAAATCCAATCCATTCCAATCAAATGAGATCGTCTTCATTTTATGTTCACTCAACGGTCATAGACATAGATATATTCACTGTCATTGCCACTGATTTCACCTTATTCATTTTCAGCAGTGACAACATTGTTGTCATACAAAATTCTGAAACATGATGAGTCAATAATGTAATATATCTGCTGAAGTATGGGCCTCGATCTTCGGCCCACTGTGGATATCTTTTTGTGTTTTATTGTAGAGATACTGTTTGAAAAACATTTAGTGTGACGGGGGTGGAAATGTCATTTCTGGCCTAAAACAACTGGCTACTTCGGTGGATGATCAACTGAAGCTTCAAGACTAGACTTTCCCCCTCCTCTTTCACTACCACATTTCTTTCGCTCGAGGCTCTCCTGGTAAGGCTCTCCCGGTAAGGCTCTCCTGGTAAGGATCTCTCGTTAAGGCTTTCCCGGTAAGGCTCTCTCGATAAGGCTCTCCCGGTAAGGCTCTCCCGGTAAGGCTCTCCCGGTAAGGCTCTCCCGTTAAGGCTCTCCCGGTAAGGCTCTCCCGGTAAGACTCTCTCGTTAAGGCTCTCCCGGTAAGGCTCTCCCGGTAAGACTCTCTCGTTAAGGCTCTCCCGGTAAGACTCTCCCGATAAGACTCTCCCGATAAGGCTCTCCCGGTAAGACTCTCTCGTTAAGGCTCTCCCGGTAAGACTCTCCCGGTAAGACTCTCCCGGTAAGGCTCTCCCGGTAAGACTCTCCCGGTAAGGCTCTCCCGATAAGGCTCTCCCGGTAAGACTCTCTCGTTAAGGCTCTCCCGGTAAGACTCTCCCGATAAGACTCTCCCGGTAAGACTCTCCCGGTAAGGCTCTCCCGATAAGGCTCTCTCGTTAAGACTCTCTCGTTAAGGCTCTCCCGGTAAGACTCTCCCGATAAGACTCTCCCGATAAGGCTCTCCCGGTAAGACTCTCTCGTTAAGGCTCTCCCGGTAAGGCTCTCTCGTTAAGGCTCTCCCGGTAAGACTCTCCCGTTAAGGCTCTCCCGGTAAGGCTCTCCCGGTAAGGCTCTCCCGGTAAGGCTCTCTCATTAAGGCTCTACCAGTAAGGCTCTCTCGTTAAGGCTCTCCCGTTAAGGCTCTCCCGGTAAGGCTCTCCCGGTAAGGCTCTCCCGGTAAGGCTCTCCCGGTAAGGCTCTCCCGTTAAGGCTCTCCCGTTAAGGCTCTCCCGGTAAGGCTCTCCCGGTAAGGCTCTCCCGGTAAGGCTCTCCCGTTAAGGCTCTCCCGGTAAGGCTCTCCCGGTAAGGCTCTCCCGTTAAGGCTCTCCCGTTAAGGCTCTCCCGGTAAGGCTCTCCCGTTAAGGCTCTCCCGGTAAGGCTCTCCCGGTAAGGCTCTCCCGGTAAGGCTCTCCCGTTAAGGCTCTCCCGGTAAGGCTCTCCCGTTAAGGCTCTCCCGGTAAGGCTCTCCCGGTAAGGCTCTCCCGTTAAGGCTCTCCCGTTAAGGCTCTCCCGTTAAGGCTCTCCCGGTAAGGCTCTCCCGTTAAGGCTCTCCCGGTAAGGCTCTCCCGGTAAGGCTCTCCCGTTAAGGCTCTCCCGGTAAGGCTCTCCCGGTAAGGCTCTCCCGGTAAGGCTCTCCCTGTAAGGCTCTCTCGTTAAGGCTCTACCGGTAAGGCTCTCTCGTTAAGGCTCTCCCGTTAAGGCTCTCCCGGTAAGGTTCTCCCGGTAAGGCTCTCCCGGTAAGGCTCTCCCGTTAAGGCTCTCCCGGTAAGGCTCTCCCGTTAAGGCTCTCCCGGTAAGGCTCTCCCTTTAAGGCTCTCCCGGTAAGGCTCTCCCGGTAAGGCTCTCCCGTTAAGGCTCTCCCGGTAAGGCTCTCCCATTAAGGCTCTCCCGTTAAGGCTCTCCCGGTAAGGCTCTCCCGGTAAGGCTCTCCCGTTAAGGCTCTTCCGGTAAAGGCTCTCTCGTTAAGGCTCTACCGGTAAGGCTCTCCCGTTAAGGCTCTCCTGTTAAGGCTCTCCCGGTAAGGCTCTCCCGGTAAGGCTCTCCCATTAAGGCTCTCCCGGTAAGGCTCTCCCGGTAAGGCTCTCTCGTTAAGGCTCTCCCGGTAAGGCTCTCTCGTTAAGGCTCTCCCGGTAAGGCTCTCTCGTTAAGGCTGTCCCGGGAAGGCTCTCCCGGTAAGGCTCTCTCGTTAAGGCTCTCCCGGTAAGGCTCTCCCGGTAAGGCTCTCCCGGTAAGGCTCTCTCGTTAAGGCTCTCCCGGTAAGGCTCTCTCGTTAAGGCTCTCCCGGTAAGGCTCTCTCGTTAAGGCTCTCCCGTTAAGGCTCTCCCGGTAAGGCTCTCTCGTTAAGGCTCTCCCGGTAAGGCTCTCTTGTTAAGGCTCTCCCGGTAAGGCTCTCCCAGTAAGGCTCTCCGGTTAAGGCTCTCCCGGTAAGGCTCTCCCGGTAAGACTCTCCCGGTAAGGCTCTCCCGGTAAGGCTCTCCCGGTAAGGCTCTCCCGGTAAGGCTCTCCCGGTAAGGCTCTCCCGGTAAGGCTCTCTCGGTAAGGCTCTCTCGTTAAGGCTCTCCCGGTAAGGCTCTCCCGGTAAGGCTCTCCCGGTAAGGCTCTCCCATTAAGGCTCTCCCGGTAAGGCTCTCCCATTAAGGCTCTCCCGGTAAGGCTCTCCCGTTAAGGCTCTCCCGGTAAGGCTCTCCCGTTAAGGCTCTCCCGTTAAGGCTCTCCCGGTAAGGCTCTCCCGTTAAGGCTCTCCCGGTAAGGCTCTCTCGTTAAGGCTCTCCCGTTAAGGCTCTCTAGTTAAGGCTCTCCCGGTAAGGCTCTCTCGTTAGGCTCTCCCGTTAAGGCTCTCCCGGTAAGGCTCTCTCGTTAAGGCTCTCCCGGTAAGGCTCTCTCGTTAAGGCTCTCCCGGTAAGGCTCTCCCGGTAAGGCTCTCCCGTTAAGGCTCTCCCGGTAAGGCTCTCCCGGTAAGGCTCTCCCGGTAAGGCTCTCTCGGTAAGGCTCTCTCGTTAAGGCTCTCCCGGTAAGGCTCTCCCGGTAAGGCTCTCCCGGTAAGGCTCTCCCGTTAAGGCTCTCCCGGTAAGGCTCTCCCGTTAAGGCTCTCCCGGTAAGGCTCTCCCGGTAAGGCTCTCCCGGTAAGGCTCTCCCGGTAAGGCTCTCCCGGTAAGGCTCTCTCGGTAAGGCTCTCCCGTTAAGGCTCTCCCGGTAAGGCTCTCCCGGTAAGGCTCTCCCGGTAAGGCTCTCCCGTTAAGGCTCTCCCGGTAAGGCTCTCCCGTTAAGGCTCTCCCGGTAAGGCTCTCCCGTTAAGGCTCTCCCGGTAAGGCTCTCCCGTTAAGGCTCTCCCGTTAAGGCTCTCCCGGTAAGGCTCTCTCGTTAAGGCTCTCCCGTTAAGGCTCTCTAGTTAAGGCTCTCCCGTTAAGGCTCTCCCGGTAAGGCTCTCCCGTTAAGGCTCTCCCGGTAAGGCTCTCCCGGTAAGGCTCTCCCGGTAAGGCTCTCTCGGTAAGGCTCTCTCGTTAAGGCTCTCCCGGTAAGGCTCTCCCGGTAAGGCTCTCCCGGTAAGGCTCTCCCGTTAAGGCTCTCCCGGTAAGGCTCTCCCGTTAAGGCTCTCCCGGTAAGGCTCTCCCGTTAAGGCTCTCCCGGTAAGGCTCTCCCGTTAAGGCTCTCCCGTTAAGGCTCTCCCGGTAAGGCTCTCTCGTTAAGGCTCTCCCGTTAAGGCTCTCTAGTTAAGGCTCTCCCGTTAAGGCTCTCCCGGTAAGGCTCTCCCGGTAAGGCTCTCCCGGTAAGGCTCTCCCGGTAAGGCTCTCCCGTTAAGGCTCTCCCGTTAAGGCTCTCCCGGTAAGGCTCTCCCGGTAAGGCTCTCTCGTTAAGGCTCTCCCGTTAAGGCTCTCTAGTTAAGGCTCTCCCGGTAAGGCTCTCTCGTTAGGCTCTCCGTTAAGGCTCTCCCGGTAAGGCTCTCTCGTTAAGGCTCTCCCGGTAAGGCTCTCTCGTTAAGGCTCTCCCGGTAAGGCTCTCCCGGTAAGGCTCTCCCGTTAAGGCTCTCCCGGTAAGGCTCTCCCGGTAAGGCTCTCCCGGTAAGGCTCTCCGGTAAGGCTCTCCCGGTAAGGCTCTCCCGTTAAGGCTCTCCCGGTAAGGCTCTCCCGGTAAGGCTCTCCCGGTAAGGCTCTCTCGTTAAGGCTCTACCGGTAAGGCTCTCTCGTTAAGGCTCTCCCGTTAAGGCTCTCCCGGTAAGGCTCTCCCGGTAAGGCTCTCCCGTTAAGGCTCTCCCGTTAAGGCTCTCCCGGTAAGGCTCTCCCGGTAAGGCTCTCCCGGTAAGACTCTCCCGGTAAGGCTCTCCCGTTAAGGCTCTCCCGGTATAAGGCTCTCCCGGTAAGGCTCTCCCATTAAGGCTCTCCCGGTAAGGCTCTCCCGGTAAGGCTCTCTCGTTAAGGCTCTCCCGGTAAGGCTCTCCCGGTAAGGCTCTCTCATTAAGGCTCTCCCGGTAAGGCTCTCCCGTTAAGGCTCTCCCGGTAAGGCTCTCTCGTTAAGGCTCTACCGGTAAGGCTCTCCCGTTAAGGCTCTCCCGGTATAAGGCTCTCCCGGTAAGGCTCTCCCATTAAGGCTCTCCCGGTAAGGCTCTCCCGGTAAGGCTCTCTCGTTAAGGCTCTCCCGGTAAGGCTCTCCCGGTAAGGCTCTCTCATTAAGGCTCTCCCGGTAAGGCTCTCTCGTTAAGGCTCTCCCGGTAAGGCTCTCTCGTTAAGGCTCTCCCGGTAAGGCTCTCCCGTTAAGGCTCTCCCGGTAAGACTCTCCCGGTAAGACTCTCCCGTTAAGGCTCTCCCGGTAAGACTCTCCCGGTAAGGCTTTCAAACGTAACATGACGCTGTTTAATAGGACTCGTGCCTGTAATAACAGCTTTTAATGATAAGATACCTTTCATTCTTAGATTATCTTCTGGCATTACTGTCTCTCTTTTGCTCTATGGCCTTTCTGTAACATAAACCCACGTTTTCCATAGGGATAGAATGCATTTATAGTCTAAAATGATTGTCATTTACTATTGATATAATAATACAATAATAAGGAGAAAGCCCACATTTACAGTAATTTGTATACTTTTTATTGATATTGCTGCTGGTATTGATAATGTAGTATGGATAATGTATAGCATAAGAGTCATGATAGGAGGAGCCTTATTTATTGATATAAGCAGCGATGATCTACCTTTGCCACGGAGTCTCCTCCGCAGTACCACCTTTAAGAACCCTATGTGACCAGTAGATGTCACCATCCTCACATTTCCAGCTAGTCGCTTCCCCCTTAGGGACTCTTTTGACTGGGAGTGAATGATACACCTGCAATGAGGACCAATTGAACATGTAGTCAAGTTAAACGCGAAAGGGACGTTGGACAGTCATCATAAGCCGTATGATAATGTAACAGAAACCCATGATGTTGGGGACTGTAGTATGCTCATTGTTCATGCAGTCCTCTACACTAGGGGTTCCCAAACTTGTTCACTCAGGCCGCCCTTCCAACATTCGGTAACAATAAAAGAACAACAGAAGAAAACCAGGACATTGCTATAAACAGCTCTCTGAGACATGACAAGAGGAACTGATGACGCATTACCTCATTTCAAAATTGCACCTTGTGCATTCTGCTATTACAACTTTCCAGAGTACATTGAAAGCTGGACTGAGTTCCTTCATTATTTGATTTTTTTTTTAAATTGGGGGGACCCCCGCTCCCCTAGGGTTTGCACCCCACCTGTTTGGGAACCACTGCCTCCTGTCTCTGCCCAACTCCACATTCTGTCTCCCTCTGACAAAATACAAGTTAAATCAATACCTTGTCATTTTGAATTCTAAAACTAGCCGTAGTTTAGACAATTTTAAAACAAAGGTTGGTCACTGCGAGATTGTAAGGACACGTTTGCTATTGGCTCTGAGGTAGCATCACCTTGAAATACAACATGACACTGTTACTGGAGTAAACTGTATAACTTTGGACAATTACACGATTGCTCTGACTTCCCATCAACCTTTGAATAACTCATCAGCTCATTTATATTGATTTAAGATTACATTTAATTTACTTTTGAACGCTACAGTGCTCGCTATAGCTTATTTTCACTGACTGGGAAGGCATATAGTGCTGTCATTGGAGGAGGAGTAGACTTGTGACCTGGGCTGGGAGGATGATAGCAATCGGTGCTGGAAAAGGCTGTCGCAGGGAGTCCATTATTACCCCTGGAGGAAGCTGGGGATTAAAACACCAAAGAATTTCAATAAAAGAAGTGTCTGTTTGGGGGGGTGAGAGGACTAGGGAGGGGTGCAGGGTGGGCTCCCTCATTGTCCCATCAGTGATTGAGAGCAAGAGGAGGGGAGTGGGAGAAACATTGTGTTCACAGGGCCCTCTGAAGTTGGTGGTTATTAAGGGGGATGGCAAGAGGGCTGGCTGTTGACTCTTCATCTTGTGTGAACAAAGTCTCTGGCACATAGCCCCTCTTCTCTCTCACATAGCCCCTCTTCTCTTCTCTTCTCTCTCTCTGTTTCTGTCTCATACCCCTTGTTTACGAGTGCCATGAATACTGCCCCTCCACTCTGAGACCCCCGCCGCCCTCAAACCTGCACGGAGGCTCATTGTGGGGCTTAAGTGCCCTTTAATTAGGCTTGGGCTCAGTGTCCGGCTGAAGACCGCCAGCCGAGGGTTTAAGGTTTCTTCCCTCCCTGTGTGACAGTGGCTCGGCCTCCCACACCAATAGAGGCTCCTGCTGCATAGCTAAGGGACTAAGTGTTTGCTGCTCTAATGAAAAAGGTTTGTTTGGGGGAGAGTTCTTGTCGCTCTTTGTCCCCAGCTTACAAAGTCCCTGACAAAGGCTGCGGCGATATTATCCAAACGCTCCCATTTCCAGGACACGTTAGCATTACAGCGTTAGGGAGATGGGAGCCAGAGCAGATGGATGAGGATGCGGTCTCTGGATGCAGAGAGGCCTACTGGTAGGGTACGCCAGACATTCATGACAGTACACAACACAAGATAGGTTTCCTTGCAGATGGGACATATTGCAAACCAAACATTATTGCGTTGTTCTGGAGTGAAACAATAAACCAGAGACGTTGAGTTTTATCTCTGTGGAACACATGTGGAAGCACACACACACACACACACACACACACACACACACACACACACACACACACACACACACACACACACACACACACACACACACACACACACACACACACACACACACACACACACACAGCATTGTTATTGTGATGGAGCACATTGCATTATCATAACAGGGCAAGACAGATGACAGGGGGAGGCGGGCATTGAAGGGCATTGAGAATTGTCTGAACTGCCCCGGCAAAATGAGTAATTTCTGAACACCCCATTGTGTCAAGAGCTTACAGAGTGAGGGGTCTGAAAGAAAGAGGCAGAGGAAGGGGAGAAAATGGGAGCGAATGAAATTAAACAAAGAGAGAAAGATGGTATAAGAAAGAGAGACAGAAAGAAGTAATGAAAGAAAAGAAGTGTGTGAGGGGAGGGCGTAGTTGGGCGTGTTCAGAAACGTTTTCCGCTACAGCCCAGTGTGTGTAGACGCCCTCCTAATCCTGGTTTTATTGGCTGCCTGTGTCCGGCCACGCTGGTCGGATTGAGTGGAAGGGGGCGGGAGGTGGGGGGGGGGGGGTTGAACACATGTCCTCCTTTGTGATAGTACGCTGATCAGGCCTGAGAAAGAGCAGGACCTGGTTACAGCCTTTCTCAGGTCACCGTAGAAACCAGCACGGCAGGGGACCTCTGTGTGTGCCCCCACCCCCCTCCTCCTGGGCACATATACTGATGCAAGCTCATAGTCTCTCTCTCGCTTACAAACACGTGCCCAAGCACCCACTGCATGCACGAGAATAGACACGCACGCGTTTTATGTCACTATTGACATACACTACGCAGTCAACAAACACAGGCCAAACAAGTGCTGACATTTCAGGCTGTTCCAGAGTCATCTTTGTACCTGCCCTGGAGCCAGAGTCATCTTATCCCTCCAATGAGGAACCTGAAATCTAAGGTGAGAAAAATATTCAAAGACTTTGACACCAACCAGGTCTATATAGTAAATCCACTGGATAGAATATCTGAACGTGATGGGTTACCTTGCAGATCAGTTCCTAAAGAGACGTGGCGTCTATAAACACTGGAGAGAGATGAACTCCTGACCTAGAGGTCATAGCCACTGAGAAGTCTCCCACTGTCTACACTGACGAAGCAAGCCTGAAACCACAGCCCAATCAAGCTCGTGGAAGCGCCATGCACTGGCGATAAGGCCTACTGCATCTGTATCTCAGAATGAGTAAAAAGAGACATAGAGACATAGAGAGATCTATATGTTATCAGACATACTAAAAACTGGAAACTGTCCACATTTTCTGAATCACAGTTCAGGACCAGGTTGCAGAGTTCTAGATTGTAATCGTCAAGTTTCCAGACAGTTGCTAATGTTGTGGCTTTGAGCTGCAGGGAAACGTGGTTTCAACGTTGTTTAGATGCAGACCGCAGACCATTCCATCGCCTCTCCTCGTAAATTGTGCTCCCTTCACATTCCCCATCCATCCATCCCTGGCCCCGCGAAGCGTTGATCACTCCTCAAGAATGCCTAGAGTCCAAATGGAGCTGAGCTCAGCACATTTTCAAATGCCTGCACTGTAGCGCGCGACAATGTCGGTGATCGAAAGCAGACCTTGGTTCCTGGTCGTGAACGTCACAGACACATACCCCATCTTGACGGAAAGTATTATCGAGACTATAACCAAAAGATTTATGCTCATTATTCCACAAGGATGTTTGTCATTAATGTCAATATTACTCTCACATTTTGGGGGATAGTGACTGATGTTTTTCTTGGTCAAACAGGCCGATATTTGGTCCCAACGTGCATCGGTCACAGTTTATTACCCATCTTCTTTGTTGTGGTGAATAAAACAGGAGAAAGGTGAGGAGTGTATTCTGTGGCTGACCTCTAGGCTGTGGTCACTGGGTTCTCTCCCTTTGGTAGGTAGGGAGCTCTTCACAGCCCCTTCCTTCAGCCCCTCCGGCACTCACTCACTCCTGCCTGAGGTAGACCACCACCACCAGGAAACACATCAGTTGTCACCAGACAAACCCACAGTGGGTGACATTTCACAGCCACACCAGAGAAGATAAGAGTTATTTGATTGGTGGTCACCAATAGGGTTTATCTAAAGGATGTTGAGAGGTAGTAGTTTAGACAAGGTTTGAATGGAAGGCTGACATGATCCCCATTGGGTACAGCAAGTAGGACATTGCAGCCTTGGTCAGTTCCTCTTTGAGGAGCTTGTGCCACTATGTCTACATCAGTCCGAAAGCTACAACAGATCATTAAGGAAATATACAGCATAAGACAAGATCAGTCAATTAATAAATGTGGGCCTCTCCCACTGGGCACACCGCATCATTTTAAAGTGGATCATTTGGGTAATATTTGGTTGGGACGCTGATGAAGGAGATTACACCTTATATTCACCAACTCAAAAAGACAGCGAGAAGTTAGTTGAATTTCACTATGCTTTCAACTATAAAATTCAAATGGGAATACAATGTCAGCATAATGTGTTATCACTGTGCTTCGTCTAATAGCGGAACCAAATGAATTGGATTGCGGTTGAGATTACATTAAATGTATATATGGTGCAAGGGATCAATGTCGTTCAAGATTCTGTGCAGAATTATTACAGTAATTGTGAAGATCTCCACAGACCTGTGACAACCTACTGTATGTACGCTATCTTGAAAATGCATGCTTTATATGATTACATAAGAAGAAAGGTATAGTTACAGCAGCGTTTCCCAAACTCCCACGTGGGGGCGCCTGATTTGAAAAAAGGGGTCTCGAGAGAAAAAAAAAAAAAAAGGATGTGCGTTTGGCTCACAGAACAGAACAATTAACGCCAGTGAACTCCGGTAGCCGCTCGACCAAAGTTGTACTAAACAGATCGGTTTCTGTTTTCTTCCAATAAACGTGGCTCCAGCTATCAAAACGGTTTGAACTACAAAATATTATGACCCATCACTGCATACGGAAAGTATTCAGACTGCATACGGAAAGTATTCAGACTGCATACGGAAAGTATTCAGACTGCATACGGAAAGTATTCAGACTGCATACGGAAAGTATTCAGACTGCATACGGAAAGTATTCAGACTGCATACGGAAAGTTTTCAGACTGCATACGGAAAGTATTCAGACTGCATACGGAAAGTATTCAGACTGCATACGGAAAGTATTCAGACGCCTTGACTCTTTCCACATTTCTTTGTTACTGTCTTATTTTAAAATGGATGAAATTGTTTTTTCCCCCTCATCAATCTACACATAATACCCCATAATGACTAAGCAAAAAAGTTTTTTAGAATTTTTTGCAAATGTATTAAAAATGTCAAACTGAAATATCACATTTACGTATTTCAGACCCTTTTCTCAGTACTTTGTTGAAGCACCTTAAGCAGTGATTACAGCCTTGAGTCTTGGCACACCTGTATTTGGGGAGTTTCTACCATTTTTCTCTGCAGATCCTCTCAAGCTCTGTCAGGTTGGATGGGGAGCGTTGCTGCACAGCTATTTTCAGGTCTCTCCAGAGATGTTCCATCGGGTTCAAGTCTGGGCTCTGACTGGGCCACTCAAGGACATTCAGGGACTTTTTCCCTAGTGGTCTAGATTCGGCGATTAGACTCTCACCGCCGTGGCCCGGGATCGATTCCTGGTAAGGGAACACACTATTTTAGTTGGCAGGTAGCCTAGTGGTTAGAGCGTTGGGCCATCGAATCCCCGAGCTGACAAGATAAAAATCTGTCATTCTGCTCCTGATCAAGGCAGTTAACCTACTGTTCCGCGGTAGGCCGTCACTGTAAATAAGAATATGTTCTTTACTGACTTGCCTTGAAAAATAAAGGTTAAATAAATAATAATAATAATGAAAAGGGAAGCCACTCCTGCGTTGTCTTGGCTGTGTGCTTAAGGTTGTTCTCCTGTTGGAAGGTGAACATTCGCCCCCAAGTCTGAGGTCCTGAGTGCTCTGGAGCAGGTTTTCATCAAGGACCTCTCTGTTCTTTGCTCTGTTCATCTTTCCCTCGATCCTGACGAGTCCCCAGTCGCTGCCTCTGAAAAACATGCCCACAGCATGTTGCTGCCACCACCATGCTTCACCGTAGGGATGGTGCCAGGTTTCCTCCAGACATGACGCTTGCCATTCAGGCCAAAGAGTTCAATCTTGGTTTCATCGGACCAGAGAATCTTGTTTCTCATGGTCTGAGAGTCCTTTAGGTGCCCTTTGGCAAACTCCAAGCAGGCTGTCGTGTGTAAAGACACACTGAGGAGTTTCTTCTGTCTGGCCACCATAAAAGCCTGATTGGTGGAGTGCTGCAGAGATGGTTGTCCTTCTGAAAGGTTCTCCCATCTCAACAGATGAACTCAGTTTGGCCGGGCAGCCAGCTCCAGTAAGAGTCTTAGTGGTACCAAACTTGTGGACCTTCAATGCTTGTTCAACCTTCATTGAATGTTTTTGGTACCCTTCCCCATATCTATACCTTGAAACAATCCTGCCTCTGAGCTCTAAGGACAATTCCATCGACCTCGTGGCTTGGTTTTTGTTCTAACATGCACTGTCTACTGTGGAACCTTTTATAGGTGTGTGCCTTTCCAAATTATGTCTAATCAATTTAATTTACCACAGGTGGACTTCAATCCAATTTTGGGGCAGCAGGGTAGCCTAGGGTTTAGAGCGTTGGACTAGTAACCGAAAGGTTGCAAGTTCATATCACCGAGCTGACAAGGTACAAATCTGTCGTTCTGCCCCTGAACAGGCAGTTAACCCACTGTTCCAAGGCCGTCATTGAAAATAATAATTTGTTCTAAACTGATTTGCCTAGTTAAATAAAGGTTTAAAAAAAAATAAAAAAAATATCCGGTTGTCGAAACATCTCAAGGATGATCAATGGAAACAGGATGTACCTGAGCTCAATTTTGAGTCTCATAGCAAAAGGTCTGAATACCTTTTTACCATTTTTATTTTTAATAAATTTGCATACTTTTTGTAAAAACCTGTTTTCGCTTTGTCATTATGGGCTATTGATGACGTAGATTTATTGAATCCATTTTAGAATAAGGCTGTAACGTAACAGAATGTGGAAAAAGTCAAAGGGTCCGAATACTTTCCGAATACCTTTCTGATGCATTTCAGTCACTTCAACGCATACTTCCTTCTGATTGAAACACTTTCAAAAAAACACTGTCAGACTGATTTGTAAGAGACTGTCCCAAATAAAAAAAGGAAACATTGTCCGTTGATTTACATAATTTCTTTACATCGTGGGGTCGAAAAAGAATAATACGAAAATAATGTCACGGCCCAAAACGTTTCGGTCACCTAAAAATGTGGCCATGAATGTGTTACTCATTTTCAAGTTGAAAGTTGCATTCATTTGTAAGATAGCCTTAACTTTAGTCTATTTACTGTATTACAAAAGCAATATCAACATTTAAAGGAGATCTACTCATTAGATGGTTCCATCTGAGCCACTGACTTTGTCTGGCTTTCATTTCAGTTTGTCTACAAATTATTTATTGATATGTTGGATTCATGTCTCCATCTAAAACCAAACATCTAAGTTAAAGAATACAACTAAATGCACTTTAAATAGTTTGATTTCATTTAGTCATATTCTTTCATTTCGATTTTGGGTTGAAATGGAGACCAGATGAATCCAGCATAGAAATGATTAGATACCGGTTGATTACTTTGCAAATGCTTTACAGGCTTAAATAGTATCATTGATTTTAAATGAGTGATAAAATATGGCCACATTTAATTTGCTCTGTTAAACCTAACCCTTTGGATTTACTTTGATAGCAACAGTGAATCTATTTAGTTTTTAAGTGGAGGTCTCTCAACAAAAATGATCACGATAGCACATTGGTGTAATAGTCAGTGACAAATATCTAAGCTTTGTTTGGTTAAAACCCCGGATGGGAAGCCGAAAGGGGAGCAGTACAGTAGATAGATCAATTCTCCAGTAGGAGGTGCTGATTTTTTTTTCTGATAGTGGATTTAATGTTGAAGATCTGACGTTGCTTAAAAGGTACAAATTCAACATCCTTTATACAAGGTGTGTCTATATAGAAATGTGATTACCATGATGATGTAATCCTGTGGTTGAAATGTCACTCTCAATTACTTTTTTCAAACGTTCGATTTCACGTCACAATGTGTTGACAAATGACATTGAAACGACAATGATTCGACCAGTTTGTGCCCAGCGGGAAGTTTCTCAAAAGTATGATGACTTCAGTGGCTGAATAGCTGTGTGTCTGGTAAGAAATATAACAGTTGAATACATTTCACGGTAAAGAACTTTAAATAACTGATTTTTTTTTTGGAGTCAGATGAAGGCTTTGCATTATGTCATGTAATGTCTGCATTGTGCAGTGTTTCTATTACAAAGAAAACACCATCTGAAAGCACAGAACCCTAATAACATAGTAGAGGAACCGCTAAGAGCATTAGATATGACTCTCCAAAGACACGATGCAAACCACTTGCAACACTCCAATAACAAGCTGTCCAACCAAGACGTTTTTCTCTCTACAGAGGAAACGTTTAAAAAAAATGTATGAACATTTAATTTCAGTAAACATACTGCAGTCTTTTAATGGGTTAATTTATATATTTTTTCTGTTGTGGTACAGTAGACCCAATACATTTACATTACATTTAAGTCATTTAGCAGACGCTCTTATCCAGAGCGACTTACAAATTGGTGCATACACCTTATGGCATCCAGTGGGACAGCCACTTGCATCTAAATCTTATACACCATTGTTGAAAATCTAACTTTTCCCTATGTCTTGACATAAATAAAATAGCATTTAACCCAGCGATTCAACAAAAGTATACAGTTTTTCATTGTATCAAATCAGTTTGCCAACATCTTAAATTGACTTTCGGTTAGTTCTAGAAATAATGTCCCTTTACTGGTATGTCCCCTTCTCTCTCCTCTCTCACCAACTACTGCCTGCCCCTCAGCCCATCAAAATGACAATGGTATTGATGTCAAATGTGTCGCCTTTGGGCCATTAGAGAATATAGCCTTGTGTGCCTGGCCCAACCACCACGTTTTATGGCTTTATTGTGTCGTCTTTTATGTCCTCTCTTCAGGGTGGGAGGACAACAATTTATAAAATTCACTGTAAATGTCTCCCTGTGTGCCTGAGAGAGAAAGGGTGTGGATGCACTGTATGCATATATATCCGGCTCAATTAGTCAGGGCACAACCCCTAAAAATGAAGTCAACACTTCCTCCCCCCTGCATGTCCTCCGCTCCGCCGCCAATCCCAAAGCCTCCATGAAGAGGCAGGCCTTACACCCCTTCACCTATCCTGAGCCACTTTGGGGAGTGCTTGCTTTGAATTATCATAGATGAAATAGATTGAATAAGAAGAGCTCTACCTTTTTGCTCTGTCCCTCCCTTACACCTCTTCTCATTTTCCCTCCCTCTCACCCTCCCTCTTTCTCTCTCCTTTCTTTCTTTTCCACATTACCAGGGGGTGGTGTGTGATTGACGGATGGGAACGAATAATTTTTCTCGTAACCTAAGGCCATCCTCTGTGATTGGCTTGCCAGCTGACATCTCCAAACCTCGCTCGTCTTCTTTTTTCCCCCCTTTAATATTGGGCCTGTGGATGAGGCATCCTGAGGGAGAGAAAAAAATGGAGAGAAAAACATATCTACCTTAGGAAAGAACCTCATAGAGAGGGAGGGAAGAAGAGGACGGGTAGGAGCGTGTGTGTGTGTGTGTGTGTGTGTGTGCGTTTGTATATGTGTGAGAGAGAGAGAGACACTTACTCTCCTAACTACTAGGAGACAGACACATTTTCCTGTCCAGACTCAAAGAAGGGGGAAAACAGGAGGAAGTTTTTTTTTTTGTTTGCTTCAATTTGATTTCAATTTTCCCGTCCCTCAACAATCAAGCTTTTCCTAAAGCTTCTCCTCCAGGAAGTCTGTTCTTCATTCCCAATAGGAAATTCTATGTATTGATCCATTTCCACTCTACCACCACAAGGCATACCTCATGGATTTGTTCCTGATTGGATATATGATGTGTGTGTGGTTGTCCAGCTGGCGGGTGCTTGGAGGCTATCCCATCTGGTGGTGAGTACAATCTAGAGTTTCAGCATCAAATCCTAGAGCTGCTATAGGGAGACTTTCGGTCAATGGTCATTTGAAGAGGGCAGAATAAAGTGCACTTTCAGTTGACTGCGTGGAAAAATGTTCTTCAGCCCAGTCCAAAGAATCTTAACCTCAAATTCTGGTGTAAACGGAAAAGGCTGGCCGTTCTTTCCCCCTCTACACTCTGGTCCGTTTATCTTATTAGACAAATGTTGTGATGCTAAGGAGACTGAAATTGTAGTTTTGGGCATTAAACTTATTCAATCTCTATAGGGATTTTTGAAAGGACCTTATGGATGGGCTTGTCTAGGTAAATTGTCTCCAAATATTGGTGTTAGGCTGATAGGAGCTTTTCTAGATAGCGGTTGGAATTAGTGTAATTATTGGTTTGGATAACGTCTCCATCCTCCAAGGACAATGACAACATTGAACCTCTTCATGAAAACTCCCCAAATCCTTTATTTTATATAACCACAACCCCTCGTTTGTGAATCCACTTTTATAAGGACATAGTTTATTTTGTTAAATAAGCTTCTATTATTTGATATTTGTAGTCGTACGATCAGGACCTTTTAAGTCAGCGTCATTTTTGTTTGCTATTGTGTGTCCATATTCTACATCCAGGCTGCCGGCCCCCAATCATGCCGTGTAAACTCTTCATTGTTAGCTGAATGTTCTTTATTGGTTTGTTTTCGAGGGAGCTTATCACAAACTGAACTGTGTACTGTCTAGTAGCATCAATGCTCTTTGAAATGACTCAAATCCCTGTCAGATAGTCAGCGTTTTGAAATTCTCAAAATCAACGATCAATCAACACATTTGTGAAAGACTGCCACAGTGTCAGATTTAATTTAAACATAATTGGTTTGAATTCATTTTGCTCTGCTTAATATTAACAATAATTAAGCATACACTTTTGTCATTCAATTAGTATTGCAATATTGCTGTTTCTGGGAGATTTGTCATGGGCTAGTCAGGTTAGGCTCTGTAGGGCTTTTATGTGTCTTTGTTGAAATATTCCAGACCTTGTTTGTCACCCTCACGTGAAATGTTTAGGTTCATCCCATTACAAATTCAGCTACATGCATCTGACCTCATAGGCCTCGCTCTTTGGTAACAAAAAGCCTTTATTTTGGATATATTTCTGAGTAGGCGTATGACAAAGCATCTTTGGCTCCCGACACAATACTTGTCAGAGCCAGTACACTTTTAGTAGCCCGGTTAGCATGTGGTCCCACAGCAGTGTTTATCCAAACCGCCAGCATCTTCTGGTTTCATTTACAGAGAGGGGAGCTGCCAAACACACAGGCCAAAGGGCTGAAGTGTTAATGGCACGAGGGCTTTACACCCACACTCTGGGTTCAGCACCACACCACACACAACATGGATTCTCTGTCTGAATTACCTGCAGCTGTTCTTTGCTCAAGGAGCTTACATGACACCGGTGTAATGTTCAGCCTGGACAATGCGCGCCACCTTTGATTCAGATAACACATTTGAAGTGGAGGCGAGGGGAGGTGGGAGATGGAGAAAGATGAAATGGCCAGTGTGTAGCTTCAGGTGACCGGGCAGACGCTAAGGAATGGATGTCATAGAGCGCTGTCACTGTCGTCACCCACGGTGTCGAGTATATCCAAGGGAGAGAACAAAAATAACAAGATGGGTACGGGGTGCGTCAAGGGAGAGGGTGATAAGTTTCAGCGAAACAGGGCTCCTCTCAGCTTCTGTCTCAGGCGCGATGACTTGGTTTTAAATTCTCCAGCCAAGTGGGGAAGGGAGAGGAGAAGGAGTTTTGACTGCTTCATGCCTGGCAGTCAGTCACACAATCACAAGGGGTGTCGAAAACAAAAGAGCATAAATAACTTTGGAGTTGTGCATACTGTATGCATGGAGGACGAGGTAGAGTGAAATAGCTGGCTAATGAGGAGTTTGGAGAGGAGCTGGAACTGCCAAGAAAATAGATTCCCTATAAGAGTGTCACTTAAATAGACCCCCCTTGAAAATGCTCAAATGTTTGGTTCAGTAGCTAGAATAGTTTCATAAGACAGGTGAAAATAAGTATCTGGAAAGATTTAAAAGCACATAAAAGACAGAACATACCAGTATGTTCCAAGAGGGCTCGGTAGAGCCATCTGATAAAGGTTTTGGCAGCCCGATGCCCATCTCTAATATAAATGTGAGGTTTTTGGAAAAATATGTTTTTATTTTATTTTTTAACTTTATCTCTTTTTCTCACCTCTTATGCTGTAACGTAAATATAGAACATCGCATGAGTCTCATCTGTAAAATAAAAGTATTTTGGAAAATAATTGTGGCCAAAGCCCTGTATTGTTTTCCATGTGATCTCTCCAGGTCATAGGTCAGGTTACAATACTGGGATGTAATAATGCAGAGAATATTTTCACGTGGGAATTATTTGCACTCCTGCATCCAAAATCAAATAATGCAAATAGTGCAGCTCAACTAAAATAAATGAAGTGACTGGTGGAAAAAAAAAGGGTATTCTATACAAGCTTCTGTTTTCTACGCTGTCCCGACAATAGGCCTACGCGTTTGTCATCATGCTAGTATGATGACAACAGCAACTTCAAAAGATCTTGACAAATCATAAGTAGTTTAGGATGAGCCCATCACACATTAAAATACAGTCAACGATCGGTATATACACAGGTAATCCCTTAATGGAAGCTCTAAAGACAACCTGTCAGCTGGTTCAGGCATTTCTGTTTATATTCATATTATAAACAATGGCCATGATGAGTGAATGCCGACACTCCACGTCAGGCAAACCTACGTCTTTACCCATTAGAAACTCCTCAAATACCAACGTTGGAGGAACCAAGATTTGTGTGAACATCGCCACAGAACCACTAAACATTTAAATCCAACAGAATATTATACTCTTAATCTGGACCACTGTTCAGTTCCAGAGGGGAACCAGAGAGAGGATGGTAACCTATGGGAACTGTATGTTTACTATGTAAACTGACTGAGTTGTGGCTTTAGCTTTTGATGCCGGAGTTTCTGGTGACTTCTGGTGATTTTTTATCAGATCAGTGTGGCCAATGCTAGCACCAAAAATAATAATAATGTTTTATTGTCACACACTGGATAAGTGCAGGGAAATGTGTAGTTTTACAGGGTCTGTCATAGTAGCACAGCACCCCTGGAGAAAATTAGGAATAACTGCCTTGCTTTTTCACAGATTTTTCACTTTGTCAGCTTGGGGTATTTGGCTTATTTAAACCAGCAACCTTTTGTTTAGTGGCCCAACGCTCTAACCGCTAGGCTACCTGCCACCCACCGACCTCGTGAGCATAATCACATCAGATTTGGGGAATCCACTTCCTGTAGGTCAAGAGTAGAGATATATGGAGCACCAAAACTATCTATTTGCTACGATTGCGAAAGCCAAATACAAGACATGGGTCAATACCGCATACATAGAACACAGGAAATTGCAGAAATATGATATGCTGTTAACATATCATACCATATATTCCCATGTAACATGTCATACTTTGTGGTACTTCCCATGTCTCTTTGTAGTGAAAGCAAAGTTTTACCATAAGAAAATAAAACCATAAAGCAATTTCAGATTGAGAAAGAGAAAGTACGTAGAAGAATGGCAGTGGCATTGAGAATGTACCAGGTAGAGTGAGAGAGAGACATTTGTGAAATCTGAACACTTTTTCCCTCTGTGACATGTGGGTAGCATAATAAATGAAAAGGTCAATCCTCTCTTGCCTACCCATCCCCTGTCCTGCCCTGTCATGGCCACCCTTGCTCTCTATGTGCTGGACAACCCTTGTGGCTTAAATGGGGCTCTAGGGTTCATCTCTGGGTCTCAGGAATGTTATTATCTGACTGCGACACCCCCCCCTTACCTCTCCCCTCAACCCCCCTTTGGCAAAAGGATCACTATAATGATTCTTAGTCGAGAAAATCCTCCATCTGCAATCCTAGTGTGAAAAGATCAAGGATGTTCAGGCATCATATTGAACAGTGCAAAGGGAGGGGGGAGGGGAAAGAAAAGGGGAAAGCCCTAAAGAATGTTATTCTTAAGACCGGTAGGGTTCCATATCAATGGCAGCGGCTGCCATATAAGCAGGAGTCAAAGACATCCCTAATGCCTGTGAGAAATATCTAAGGAGAGTGTAGTGACTTCATCAGACAGAGAGATCTGTGCCATGTACATTTTTCCCCATTTGGTTAACCTCCATTCAGTACAGTGATATTGGCCTACGTCAGTTGAGCAGGTGGATTAGGTTCCCTATTTGTGCCCCAGTTTGGATTACAATGCACTTTGTCTCCTTTGCAACAGCGGTAACTACTAGCTAGCTTAACTGCTTGAATAGCAATCGATGTACGTTATCTAAGTGTGTTCACATACAGTTAATACAAAAGGAGCCGGACACCCTTACTGTCCAGCTCTACAAAACAAACCAGTGGCATGACATTATCTAGCCTAACCAGCCGGTTGGGAGAGAGGTTCAAAGGAGGCTGGTAGTTCAAAGCAGTAAAGGAAATTCCTAATCTCAGCCCATCATCAAAGAACGTGATGAACTACTCGTGTAGGAAATGACAAAGTCCCACAGTTCACGGCTATTACCTGCACTAAAACACAGGTCAGGACAGTTCCTCAAAGGAAAATAGGCCCAAACGCCCAGAGGCACAGGGGTCCTCGGGGGCAAACACGTGGACTGAGAGATAGAGAGAAGGAGAGAGAGATGGAGAGGGGAGAGAAAAGGAGAGGGAAGCAACAAACACATTCACACTGAAACATCGACACACTCACTCACTCACACACACTCGCACGCACGCACACACACACACACACACACACACACACACACACACACACACACACACACACGCACACACGCACCTTATAAGTCTTAATTGCCAGCTTCTGTAGCTCCTGTTTACAACAAGTAATGAACAACAAGTCATCTTTAAACAACCAGCTTCATTTTTAAGACACACTGCCTGGCTCAGTGTCTGGAGACGAAGAAGCATTGTGCACCCGAAGAAGCACACCCTAAATATAGGCTCGTCAAACCTTCAGTTTATCTCCCAGGTCATACCGTTACCCAGGGAGGGAGGAAGAAGGGAGGGAGGGTGAGAGAAAGAGAGAGAGGGAGATCAATTCAAAGGCAATACAAGCTACTACTCCACTGTATAAAAGCATAACTTTGTAGAAATAATTTCACTGCTGGGTGAATAGTGGTTTTTGAGCCAAAGAATGAGAACAGAGGGAAGCCGTGTGCCACTTGAACTAGGCCTACATCATACCTGTGTGTCGTAGTTATATTTGTAAGTACCAAAATAAAGGAAACACCAGCATAAAGCGTCTTAAAGGCCCAGGGCAGTCAAAAATGTTTTTTTTTAAATATATATTTCCACACTATGAGGTTGGAATAACACTGATATTATTAAAATGATGATAATGCCCTTTACTGTAAGAGCTGTTTGAAAAGACCACTTGCAATTGCAGCCTGTTTTGGTGGGATGGAGTTTTGGCCTGCCTGGTGACATCACCAGGTAGTAAATTAATTCATAGTTCCACACCTCTCTGCCAATAACAGCACATTTTCAGTTTTCCCCTCCCCACTCAGACAGTCCTAGCAAAACTCTTGCTTGAGAAAGTGATCATCTTGCTAAGAAGCTATTTTTGTTTTTGACCATTTTAATTGGAAAACAAATCATAGTAAGGTACGTAATTGTTACCCAGAAATCATTTGATACTGAGATAAAAATGGCTGCATTGGGCCTTTAATAGGCTTTGGGCTACCATGAGCCAGAACAGCTTCAATGCACCTTGGAATAAATTCTACAAGTATCAGGAACTCTATTGGAGGGATGCAACACCATTCTTCTACAAGAAATTCCATAATTTGATGGTGGTAGAAAACACAGTCTTGGGCACGGATCCCGAATCTCCCATAAGTGTTTGAATGGGTTGAGATCTGGTTACTGAGACGGCCATGGCACATGGTTCACATCGTTTTCATGCTCATCAAACCATTCAGAAAATCAGTCAGTATCTGGTGTGACTACCATTTCCCTCCATCTCCTTTGTATAGAGTTGATCAGGCTGTTGATTGTGACCTGTGGAATATTGTCCCACACTCCTCTTCAATGGCTGTGCGAAGTTGCTGGATATTGGCGGGAACTGGATCACGCTGACTTACACATCGATTCAGAGTGTCCCCAAACATGCTCAATGTCTGGTGATTATGGAGGCCATGGAAGAACTGGGACATTTGCAGCTTCCAGGAATTGTGTACAGATCCTTGCGACATGGGGCCGTGCATTATCATGCTGAAACATGAGGTGATTGAGGCGGATGAATGGCACAACATTGGCACCTGTGTAATGATCATGCTGTTTAGTCAGCTTCCTGATATGCCACACCTGTCAGGAGGATGGATTATCTTGGCAAAGGAGAAATGCTCACAAAGAGAGATGTAAACAAATTTGTGCGCAAAATTTGAGAGAAATAAGCATTTTATGCGTATGGAACATTTCTGGGATCTTTTACTTCAGCTCATGGGACATGGGACCAACACTTTACATGTTGCATTTATATTTTGGTTCAGTATACATTGTATTCCTCATTTACTCCAGTGTTTCCATTATTTTGGCAGTTACATGTACATGTATGCATACCACAAGATTCCAGATAATTCAACAAGCATTATGCCGTTGCTGCATGGCAATCACCACTGTCTCACAATTCTAGGATAGGTAAAGACTGAATACTACTGGTTGGAAACAACCCTTTGGATGGTTCATACAAACACTTTGTAAATGTTTTTGATCGAATAATACACAATGTTTTCTTTCTGAACGATTTCCGTATTAACCCACTCAAAATGATCGTCAAAAGTTGAATTTCCAATGTGGTATCACCAATGGGAAAACAATGTGCGATTTTTGGTTTAGTTGTCACCCAAATGTATATCACTGCATTTTCAACCATTTAAAGGCACAGAAAAGTTCAAATGGGAAATACAATGTGGGATATTTTGTTTATTTATAGCCTACAACAGATTCATGTGTTATCACTGTCATTCACCTAAAAGAACATGGTGCCAGTAATCAAAGCAGTTAAAGATACTGGGCAGATTATTACAGCAATTGTGACGACCTATGTGTATGCTAACATGAACATTCACACTTTATATGATTACAGAAGAAATGTATAGCTACAGTAACCTCAAAATGTGGCCATGAATGTTTTACTCGTTTTAAGGTTGAATATTACATTAGTTTGTAAGATATACTTAACTGTAGGCTATTTAATGTATTACAAAAGTCATTGTGTTTGGCTGACAATGCAACCAAAAATAACATTTAAAAGTGCACTATGCAGAAAGCGCTATGTCATTTCCTGGTTGACAAAATTCTAACAGTTCGAAACAGGCAAATATAGTGTAGAGAATCATTATACCATCTAAACCACTGTGAAATATATTTTCCAGAACCAAAAATATTGTGTTTTCAGCTGTTTGAAGCTGGTGTACAAAACCCAAAGTAAAAAACGTAAGGATGTGAAGTATAGAAATAATGCACATAGAACAGATGTACCACTTCTTAGACTTGTTTTCAAGTAGAATGACAGATCTATAGCTCACATTTCTATGTGAATTTGGTCTGGTCGCCCAAAAAGTTACATATTACGCTTTAAAGGAGACTTAGGCCTATCTACTGCTTGGAAAGTTCCTGACCCACTGGCTCAATCCCGTTCTTGAACTTATTTCTTTATTTTTGGTAGAGTTGGAGACATGAATCCATTTGTTAACTTGTCAAAAGTCTAAAAGTCATATTGCATTTTGATTGGTTGTCAACACCACCAAATATTTGAAGAAGATTTATCCCCTGCTTGGATAGCTCAATCTGTGCCGCTGACTAAATCTGGCTTTAATTTCAGTTTGTCTACAATAAAATCATTGATATGTTGGATTCACATCTCCATCTCCACCAAAAATCCAAGTTGATGAATAGAACTAAATCAAATCAAACTTTAAATGCACTTCAAATACAGTTTGATTTGATTTAGTCCTATTCTTTAACTTCGATGGATGAGACGTGAATACAACATATATTGAATTCATTTGTAGACCAACTGGAATTAAAGCCGGAGGCACAGATGGAACGATTTAAGCAGAAGATACATCTCCTGAAAATGTTGATACTGTATTTAGTTGACAACCAAACACAACATCACTAAATATCATTACATTTGAAATCAACAAGAGCTTGAAACCCTATTGTACAATTCCTATTGTATTGTCTATTTTTAGTTGAATCCTGGGTTGAATTGAAACAATAGCTGTTGATGACTTCCCAAATGCTATAAATATAGGCCTAAATAGCATCCTTGATGATATATGATTGATAAAGTATAGTTCCATTTCATTTGCTCTTTTAAACCTACCCTTTGGAATGACTTCGATAGCAACAGTGAATCTATTTTGTTTTTAAGTGGCGATCTCTCAGCAATCATTCTCATGATAGCACGTTGGTCAGTGACAAAATATCATAGCTATGCAGGGCTGGGCTTGGTTAAAACCAATGGGTAGCTGTAGATAGATAAATTCTCCAGGAGGAAGTGCTGCCCAGGCTATTGTATTTTCTTCTGACAGTTGAAGATCTGACGTTGTTTTAAAGATAGAAATAATTGTTTGGTTAAAATTTCACCGTCAAAACAACAATTGATGACTTTTTTCAAATCCAATGTATTTTCCACGTAGACTCCACATCACAAAATGTTGTCAAATTACATTGAAACAATGTTGATTCAACCAGTTTGTGCCCAGTGGGTACATCCGCTATGACTGGCACTGCTGCACTGTGTTGAACACAGTCAGTCAGAGAGTTCTGTCTGCTCCCCAGCGAACTGCAAGCCGCACTGCTCTCACTCACTCAGTGTCACTTCCTGACAGGCAGGTTCACAAGTTTACACCCAAGCTCCCTGATCTCCTCTGTTCTGACTGCAGGGGCTCACTGTCCCAGCTCTGCACTCATTCTCAAAGTGTCTAAGGAGGGAGAGGAAAGAGTGAGGAAGAGAGTGAGAAAGGGAAGAAGGCAAAAACAGGTTGGAGCATTTTTCAGGGGTCCTGTCATTTTTTATCTGATCAGCCCAGAGCTGTTGGACTACAAATCAAAAGTGTACCAAAGAAAAAACTGAACACAACAACACAGACAGGAGCTGTGCATTCCAGCCTCCGCAAGGAAAAATCCCATCCTGGGGGCAAAGCCGACAACTTTTCCGTGGCCCACTTACACTCTCTTCCGAGTGTCTTTGTCTCTCCTGTGGTGGGATTCAAATTGAGATTCCGATGGCAATGTTTTGGTGTTCGTCCTGAGTGCTTGAGGCCTCATTTAGCAGAGCCCCCCACCCACCCCCACCGCACCCCCAGGCAAATCCGACAACTTTTGATGTCAACATATTGATGTAGAATAAAGTTTGATAGAAGAGCCTATGGACTTTCTATGGAGTCTGATTCTCATTCTCTGTTTGGTAAAGACAACTACCGTATGCATACGGGACTGTATGTAATGCTATGTGCACAAAAATGAATGGCATTAACTGGATTTGATTAATTTAATGACTGGAATCAAACTTGTTCACACATGCATAAGAATGATTGGCATTCTTCAACAACTATCCCTATGCCAAAGTGTAGTGGAGAAATCTTCAATGAATCCCACTTCTTCTGTTCTACATCACCAATGTATCAGCAAGTCATAACAAATGGGTTACATTGTGTGTAGGGTAGACGCGACTGAGTGTTGTATGCAAACAAACAAGGTACTGTACACTCAGTCATCACCTTGAAATGAAATGATATATGAGTCAAAAGGTTGGCATATCGTCATTTGCCAAATTTTCAGCAGGCTGTTTGTTCTCTGATATTTTATGTGTTTTGTGAAGTAGCCAGTCAACACACTTAAGTAGCATTATGCAGTGGCTCAGGCTACAACAAGCCTATTTATCATACAGTAATTTGCACAAGACATACGGTTGAATTATGAGATAGCGATTAGGCCCTACAGCCTGGTGGGAGTGATGGTGGGTGTGGAAAATTAAGCAGTAACCGACCAAATTTTCCAGAGGCCCTCCTCTTAGCTACAGAGACAAAATGTGACCGACTGACTCAAATCGGTCTTATGTAGCAAAATTTGAAATTGTGTTTTTTTACTTGGGATAAAAATAGAGAGAGCTACAAAATGGTAGCGGCATTTTTTGAGGAACAATGGGAAAGTAATTCTGCTTTGAAAGTTGATCAACTTGTCAACTCACTTTCGAGAAAATGGCCTTTGAATGTTTTGGTACTGCACCTACTGGAGAGCTCTCCTTTGTCTACACCCATTCAGCATTGTTCACACCCTTTTAAGCCAACCCCACCCATCTCTTTAATTAAGGATTCACATGTGAGGTCATGTGCTAAACACTGAGTAGTGTAGTAAAACTTAAGACTAAAAGTGGTAGTAGCCTACAATAAGGAAACATTCCAAGTAAACAGAAAGTGTCCAGATAAAAAGACACACTCGTCTAAATTGATGGGTCATGTGAAAGAAATGCTATAAATCCCAGCCACATCTTGCCAAGTGGATGGGTCTCTCCAGAAGGTGCTATAACCCCCAGCCACATCTTGCCAAGTGGATGGGTCTCTACAGAAGGTGCTATAACCCCCAGCCACATCTTGCCAAGTGGATGGGTCTCTAAAGAAGGTGCTATGAACCCCAGCCACATCTTGCCAAGTGGATGGGTCTCTACAGAAGGTGCTATAACCCCCAGCCACATCTTGCCAAGTGGATGGGTCTCTACAGAAGGTGCTATAACCCCCAGCCACATCTTGCCAAGTGGATGGGTCTCTACAGAAGGTGTAAACGGTATCAAATCAAATCAAATGTATTTATATAGCCCTTCGTACATCAGCTGATATCTCAAAGTGCTGTACAGAAACCCAGCCTAAAACCCCAAACAGCAAGCAATGCAGGTGTAGAAGCACGGTGGCTAGGAAAAACTCCCTAGAAAGGCCAAAACCTAGGAAGAAACCTAGAGAGGAACCAGGCTATGTGGGGTGGCCAGTCCTCTTCTGGCTGTGCCGGGTGGAGATTATAACAGAACATGGCCAAGATGTTCAAATGTTCATAAATGACCAGCATGGTCGAATAATAACAAGGCAGAACAGTTAAAACTGGAGCAGCAGCACAGTCAGGTGGAACGGGGACAGCAAGGAGTCATCATGTCAGGTAGTCCTGGGGCACGGTCCTAGGGCTCAGGTCCTCCGAGAGAGAGAAAGAAAGAGAGAATTAGAGAGAGCATATGTGGGGTGGCCCGTCCTCTTCTGGCTGTGCCGGGTGGAGATTATAACAGAACATGGCCAAGATGTTCAAATGTTCATAAATGACCAGCATGGTCGAATAATAGTAAGGCAGAACAGTTGAAACTGGAGCAGCAGCATGGCCAGGTGGACTTGGGACAGCAAGGAGTCATCATGTCAGGTAGTCCTGGGGCATGGTCCTAAGGCTCAGGTCAGTTGAAACTGGAGCAGCAGCATGGCCAGGTGGACTGGGGACAGCAAGGAGTCATCATGTCAGGTAGTCCTGGGGCATGGTCCTAGGGCTCAGGTCCTCCGAGAGAGAGAAAGAAAGAAGGAGAGAATTAGAGAACGCACACTTAGATTCACACAGGACACCGAATAGGACAGGAGAAGTACTCCAGATATAACAAACTGACCCTAGCCCCCCGACACAAACTACTGCAGCATAAATACTGGAGGCTGAGACAGGAGGGGACAGGAGACACTGTGGCCCCATCCGAGGACAGGGCCAAACAGGAAGGATATAACCCCACCCACTTTGCCAAAGCACAGCCCCCACACCACTAGAGGGGGGCGCCAACCCAGACAGGATGACCACAACAGTGAATCAACCCTCTCAGGTGACGCACCCCCTGCAGGGATGAGAGAGCCCCAGTAAGCCAGTGACTCAGCCCCTGTAATAGGGTTAGAGGCAGAGAATTCCAGTGGAAAGAGGGGAACCGGCCAGGCAGAGACAGCAAGGGCGGTTCGTTGCTCCAGAGCCTTTCCGTTCACCTTCCCACTCCTGGGCCAGACTACACTCAATCATATGACCCACTGAAGAGATGAGTCTTCAGTAAAGACTTAAAGGTTGAGACCGAGTTTGCTTCTCTGACATGGGTAGGCAGACCGTTCCATAAAAATGGAGCTCTATAGGAGAAAGCCCTGCCTCCAGCTGTTTGCTTAGAAATTCTAGGGACAATTAGGAGGCCTGCGTCTTGTGACCGTAGCGTACGTGTAGGTATGTACGGCAGGACCAAATCAGAGAGATAGGTAGGAGCAAGCCGCTGTAATGCTTTGTAGGTTAGCAGTAAAACCTTAAAATCAGCCCTTGCTTTGACAGGAAGCCAGTGTAGAGAGGCTAGCACTGGAGTAATATGATCAAATTTTTTGGTTCTAGTCAGGGTTCTAGCAGCCGTATTTAGCACTAACTGAAGTTTATTTAGTGCTTTATCCGGGTAGCCGGAAAGTATAGCATTGCAGTAGTCTAACCTAGAAGTGACAAAAGCATGGATTAATTTTTCTGCATCATTTTTGGACAGAAAGTTTCTGATTTTTGCAATATTACGTAGATGGAAAAAAGCTGTCCTCGAAATGGTCTTGATATGTTCTTCAAAAGAGAGATCAGGGTCCAGAGTAACGCCGAGGTCCTTCACAGTTTTATTTGAGACGACTGTACAACCATTAAGATTAATTGTCAGATTCAACAGAAGATCTCTTTGTTTCTTGGGACCTAGAACAAGCATCTCTGTTTTGTCCGAGTTTAATAGTAGAAAGTTTGCAGCCATCCACTTCCTTATGTCTGAAACACATGCTTCTAGCGAGGGCAATTTTGGGGATTCACCATGTTTCATTGAAATGTACAGCTGTGTGTCATCCGCATAGCAGTGAAAGTTAACATTATGTTTTCGAATAACATCCCCAAGAGGTAAAATGTATAGTGAAAACAATAGTGGTCCTAAAACGGAACCTTGAGGAACACCGAAATTTACAGTTGATTTGTCAGAGGACAAACCATTCACAGAGACAAACTGATATCTTTCCGACAGATAAGATCTGAACCAGGCCAGAACATGTCCGTGTAGACCAATTTGGGTTTCCAATCTCTCCAAAAGAATGTGGTGATCGATGGTATCAAAAGCAGCACTAAGGTCTAGGAGCACGAGGACAGATGCAGAGCCTCGGTCCGATGCCATTAAAATGTCATTTACCACCTTCACAAGTGCCGTCTCAGTGCTATGATGGGGTCTAAAACCAGACTGAAGCATTTCGTATACATTGTTTGTCTTCAGGAAAGCAGTGAGTTGCTGCGCAACAGCCTTCTCTAAAATTTTTGAGAGGAATGGAAGATTCGATATAGGCCGATAGTTTTTTATATTTTCTGGGTCAAGGTTTGGCTTTTTCAAGAGAGGCTTTATTACTGCCACTTTTAGTGAGTTTGGTACACATCCAGTGGATAGAGAGTCCTGCCCTTGACTTTGGTGCAGGGCATGTGATGTCCATAGCCTCTTCGTCACAAAACTCCCTGATCTTTTCAAAAACATACGTTTGTTTAGCTATGTCCAGTGCAGGTGGTGCTTGTTCAGGCAGACCATATATGGGAGGAAGGATGTCAGCGTTGCGCTGCAGCTGAAACCTGGTCCCGACTGAGTCCGAATGCTCCTCAGCGACAACAACACCAGGCTCCAGAGCATCGAAGCTGTAAAACAGGACATTGAGAAAACATTACAACCTTGCTCAACATCAATTCAACTCATAAGTTTATATAAAAAGAATAACCTCATACAATGCAATGAAAATGATATTCACCTGAAGTGCTGGTACTGTTTGACCTGTGGCAGCGGCCTGAAGTACAGAGTCAGGTGTTGTTGCCAGCTATAGCTTTCCACCAGCACCGTACCATCCTCCAGTCCAACCAGCTGTGGGATGTCGACCCCTGTCACAGTGCTGTCCTTCACAACACCAGAAATCTCAGACAAAGTGTTCACTCTGGCCTTTCTGAAGCGCTGCTTGATGAGGCCGAAGCACCAGTGAGGGGCAAACTTGGTGTGGCCTGTGATCAGGAAGTGAAGGTCCAGACTGTGGTGGAGCTTGTGAATGGTCCGCCAAGCACAATACCAGAGCACAAACTTCTTCTTGTTTTGACCACTGCAGTTGCGAAGAGTTAGAAAGGGGCCTGGCTGCATAGGGTCAAAAGGATAGTGAACCTGCAAACAACAAAAGGACATCAAAGATAAGTAAATGAAATTGAAATGTTGCTGTTTTGATTCACATTTCCTGCAATTCTACACATTTTGAAATGGGACGGAGAGAAACATTTACAGTTTTAAAGCTACAGTTGAAGTCGGAAGTTTACATACACTTAGGTTGGAGTAATTAAAACTCATTTTTCAACCACTCCACAAATTTCTTGTTAACAAGCTATAGTTTTGGCAAGTCGGTTAGGACATCTCCTTTGTGCATGACACAAGTAATTTTTCCAACAATTGTTTACAGACAGATTATTTCACTTATAATTCACTGTATCATAATCCCAGTGGGTCAGAGGTTTACTGTGCCTTTAAACTGCTAGGAAATTCAAGAAATGTATGTCATGGCTTTAGAAGCTTCTTACAGGCTAATTGACATAATTTGAGTCAATTGGAGGTGTACCTGTGGATGTATTTCAAGGCCTACCTTCAAACTCAGTGCCTCTTTGCTTGACATCATAGGATTTAATCATTTAAAAGCAATGCTACCAAATACTAATTGAGTGTATGTAAACTGTGAATGTGATGAAAGTAATAAAAGCTGAAATAAATGATTCTCTCTACTACTATTCTGACATTTCACATTCTTAAAATAAAGTGGTGATCCTAACTGACTGTCACGTTCTGACCATAGTTCTGAGTCTCCCGTCTGTCCTGAGCCGCCAGAGTCTCCCGTCTGTCCTGAGCCGCCAGAGTCCCCCTCCAGAGTCGTCAGCCAGCCAGGAGCCTCCAGAGCCGTCAGCTAGCCAGGAGCCTCCAGAGCCGTCAGCTAGCCAGGAGCCTCCAGAGCCGTCAGCCAGCCAGGAGCCGCCAGAGCCGTCCTTCACTCCGGCACCGCCGGAGTCTCCCGCCTGTCCGGCGCTGCCGGAATCTTCCGTCCATTCGGGACCCATGGCTAGGGTCCCCAGTCGGAGGTCGGCGGCGAGGGTCGCTGCTCGTAAGAGGCCACGGGGGCGGTTGAGGAGGCGGACAAAAACTGTGGTGAAGTGGGGTCCACGTCCCGCGCCAGAGCCAACACCGCGGACAGACGCCCACCCAGACCCTCCCCTATAGGTTCAGGTTTTGCGGCCGGAGTTCGCACCTTTGGGGGTACTGGCACGTTCTGACCATAGTTCTGGTATTTTATTATTTGTTTAACTATGGTCAGGGCGTGAGTTGGGGTGGGAAGTCTGTTGGTTTTTCTATGTTGGTTTTTGTGTTCGGCCTAGTATGGTTCTCAGAGGCAGGTGTCGTTAGTTGTCTCTGATTGAGAATCATACTTAGGTAGCCTTGGTTTGACTTTTGGTTTGTGGGTGTTTGTTTCCTTGTGAGTGTTTGGGCCACACGGTACTGTTTCGGTTTTCGTTTTGTTCACATCGTTTATTGTTTTTGTATTTCAGTGTTCAGTTCGTTTTGAATAAATCATCATGAACACTTACCACGCTGCGCTTCGTTCCGATCCTTCTTCCACCTCTGAATGCTGTTACACTGACCTAAGACAGGACATTTTTATTCGGATTAAATGTTAGGAATTGTGAAAAACTGAGTTTAAATGTAGTTGGCTAAAGTGTATGTCGACTTCCAACTTCAACTGTAAATTCCTGCTAATCCAAAACATTTTGTTTTGAGCTGTTTTAAAGCTAATTTCCAGAAATTCTACACATTATGCCATTTGAATGACTCGAACATTATAATAAAATCAAATCATGTAACATTTTATTCCTTACATGCTTCGTAAACAACAGGTATAGACTAACAGTGAAATGCTTACTTACGGGTCATTCCCAACAATGCAGAGAGAAAGAAAATATAAAAATAATAGAAAAGTTAAACACAATAATAAATACACAACGACTAACGATAACTTGGCTATATACACAGGGTACCAGTACTGATTCGAGCAGGGGTAATTGATGTATATCTGCACATATAACTAGGAATAAGTGACAGTTTATAAACAGTAGTTGAGTATGTGATGATAAGTCAAATAAGTTACTGCAAAAAAGGGTCAATGCAGATAGTCTGGTTAACTAACTATTTAGCAGTCTATATAGCGTTTTATGGTGGATCGGTACTGCTTCACATGCGTTAGCAGATGGAACAGTCTATGACTTGGGTGGCTGGAGTCTCTGACAATTTTATGGGCTTTCCTCTGACACCGCCTATTATATAGGTCCTGGATTGCAGGAAGGTTGGCCCCAGTGATGTACTGGGCCATTTGTACTACCCTCTGTAGCGCCTTTACGGTCAGATGCCGAGCAGTTATGGCTTGGGGGTAGCTGTTAAGGAGCCTTTTGGTCCTAGACTTGGCACTCTGGTACCGCTTGCCGTGCGGTAGCAGAGAAAACAGTCTATGACTTGGGTGACTGGAGTCTCTGACAATTTTATGGGCTTTCCTCTGACACCGCCTGGTATAGAGGTCCTGGATGCCAGGGAGCTCGGTTTAATGATGTAGTGGGCCGTACGCACTAGCGGTGATGCATCCAGTCAAGATGCTCTCAAGGATGCAGCTGTATAACTTATTTTGATTTATTTTGATTACTTTTTTTGTATTTTACCCCCTTTTTCTCCCCAATTTTGTGATATCCAATTGCGATCTTGTCTCATCACTGCAACTCCCCAAAGGGGCTCGGGAGGCGAAGGTCGAGTCATGCATCCTCCCAAACATGACCCGCCAAACCGCACTCCTTAACACCTGCTGCTTAACCCGGAAGCCAGACCCACCAATGTGTCGGAGGAAACACTGTTCAACTGATGACCGAGGTCAGCCTGCAGGCGCACGTCCGGCCACAAGGAGTCGCTAGAGCGCGATGAGGCAAGTAAAGCCCCCCCGGCCAAACCCTCCACTAACCCGAATGACGCTGGGCCAATAGCGTGCCGCCCTATGGGATTACTGGTCACGGCCGGTTATGACACAGCCGGGATCGAATCCGGGTCTGTAGTGACACCGCAAGCACTGCAATGCAGTTCATTAGACCGCTGCACCACTCAGGAGGTCGCTATAGAACTTTTTATAGAATCTTTTCAGCCTTCTGAGGGGGAAGAGGCATTGTTGTTCCCTCTTCATGACTTTGTCAATGTGAATGGGGTCGTGCTCACTGACGTTGAGGGGAGAGGTTGTTGTCCTGGCACCACACTGCCAAGTCTCTGGCCTCCTCCTTATAGGCCGTCTCATCGTCGTCGGTGATCAGGCATACCACCGTTGTGTCGTCGCCAAACTTAATGATGGTGTTGGAGTCATGTGCGCCCACACAGTCGTGGATGAACAGCGAGTACAGGAGGGGACTAAGCACGCTCCTCTTAGGGGTCCCCTATGTTGAGGGTCAGCGTGGCAGATGTATTGTTCCCTACCCTCACCACCTGGGGCTGGCCCATCAGGAAGTTCAGAATCCAGGTGCAGAGGTATATGTTCGGTCCCAGGGTCCTTAGCTTAGTGATGAGCTTGGAGGGCACTATGGTGTTGAACGCTGAGCTGTAGTCAATGAACAGAATTATCACCTAGGTGTTCCTCTTGTCCAGGTGAGAAAGGGCAATGTGTAGTGCAATAGAGATTGAATCATCTGTGGATCTGTGTGGATGGTATGCGAATTGGAGTGGGTCTAGGGTGTCAAAGCATTTTGTGGCTACAGAAATGTGCTACATGGCGGTAGTCATTTAGACAGGTTACCTTGGTGTTCTCGGGCATGGGGACTATATTGGTCAGTTTGAAATGTGTAGGTATTACAGACTGGGTCAAGGAGAGGTTGAAAATATAATTGAAGACACTTGCCAGCTGGTCAGCGCATGCTCTGAGTACGCATCCCGGTAATCTGTCTGGCCCTGCTGCCTTGTGAATGTTAACCTGTCTAAAGTTCTTACATCGGCTACAGAGAGCGTGGTCACAGTTGTTCAGAACAGCTGGTGCTCTAATGTATGGTTTAGTGTTGCTTGCATCGTAGTGAATATTTAAGGCATTTTGCTCATTTGGTAGGGTCGCGTCTCTGGGCATCTCACAGCTGGGTTTCCCTTTGTACACCGTCATTGTTTGCAAGCCCTGCCACATCCGACGAGCTTCAGAACCTGTGCAGTAGGATTAGATCTTAGTCCTGTATAGACACTTTGCCTGTTTGATAGATCGTCAGAGGATTTAGCAGGATTTCTTATAAGCGTCCGGATTAGTGTCCTCCTTGAAAGTGGCAGCTTTAGCCTTTAGCTCAGTGCAGAAGTTGCCTGTAATCCATGGCTACTATGGACGATGTCGTCGATGCACTTATTAATGAAGCCTGTGACTGATGTGGTAAACTGTTCAATACTATTGGATGAGTCCCAAAACATTCCAGTCTGTGCAAGCAAAACAGTCCTGTAGCTTAGCATCCGTTTCTTCAGACCACTTCCGTATTGAGCGGGTCACTGGTACTTCCTGTTTGAGTTTTTGCTTGTAAGCAGGAATGAAGAGGATAGAGTTATGGTCAGATTTGCCATTGAGGGTGAAGGAGAGCTTTGTATGTGTTTGATTGTGTGTATTCAAGGTGATCTATAATTAGTTGCAAAGTGATATGCTGGTAGAAATGAGGTAAGACAGATTTTAGTGTTCCTTCATTAAAATCACTGGCCACTACAGTAGGAGACATGTTCTTGATTGCTTATGGCCCTATACAGATTTGTGGTAGTAAATAGACAGCCACGAAAAATATAGATGAAAATGATCTTGGTAAATTGCATGTTCTATAGCTTAGCATGAGGTATTCTGTCTCAGGTGAGCAGAACCCTGATATTAAATATATGTTGTTAACAAAGAGACACACACTTCCCTCATTGAGCTTACCCGACGCTGCCCGACGATGTCCACCATTGTTCCTGTCCCCAAGAAAGCAAAGATAACTGAACTAAATACCCTTTGAGAGGCTAGTTAAGGATCATATCGCCTCCACCTTACCTGACACCATAGACCCACTTCAATTTGCATACAGCCCCAATAGATCCACAGATGAACCAATCGCCATCGGACTGCACACTGCCCTATCCCATCTGGACAGGAGGAATAACTATGTAAGAATGCTGTTCATTGACTACAGCTCAGCCTTCAATACCATTGTATCCTCCAAGCTCATCATTAAGCTCGGGGCCCTGGGTCTGAAACCCACCCTGTGCAACTGGGTCCTGGACTTCCTGACAGGCAGCTCCCAGGTGGTAAAGTAGGAAACAACACTATGCTGATCCTCAACACAGGACTCAACCCCCTGTTCACCCATGACTGCGTGGCCGCGCACGCATCCAACTCAATCATCAAGTTTGCTGACGACACGACAGTTAGTAGGCCTGATTACCAACAATGACGAGACAGCCTACAGGGAGGAGATGAGGGCCCTGGCAGAGTGGTGCCAGATAAACAACCTCTGCCTCAACGTCAACAAAAGGTAGGAATTGATTGGAACTTCAGGAGACAGCAGAGGGAGCCCTCCAGGACACTAACAGCACCCGATGTCACAGGAAGGCCAAGAATTTCATCAAGGACATCAACCACTCGAGCCACAACCTGTTCACCCCGCTTATCATCCAGAAGGCGTGGTCAGTACAGGTGCATCAAAGCTGGGACCGAGAGACTGAAAAACAGATTCTATCTCAAGGTCATCAGACTGTTAAATTAACCATCACTAGTAGGCTACCAGCCGGTTACTCAACCTTGCACCTTAGAGGCTGCTGCCCTATATACATAGACATGGAATCACTGGTCACTTTGATAATGGAACACTCGTCACTTTAACAATGTTTACATACTGTTTTTTCCATGTAATATGTATATACTGTACTCTAGTCAATGCCACTCCGACATTGCTCATCCTAATATTATATGTTTCTTAATGACATTATTTTACTTTTAGGTTTGTGTTTGTGTGTTGTCGTGAATTGTTAGATACTACTGCGCTGTTGGAGTCAGGAACACAAGAATTTTGCTACACCCGCAATAACATCTGCTAAATATGTGTATGTGACTAATACAATTTGATCTGATTTGAATGTTTGCAAATTAATTGAAGGATGTAATACAAAAATATCTAATTTACACCCCTGAGTCAGTACATTGTAGATGCACCTTCGGCAGCGATTATAGCTGTGAGTCTCTAAGAGCTTTCCACACCTGGATTGTGCAACATTTGCCCATTATTCTTTTAAAAAAAACAATCTATGTCAAATTGGTTGATCAGCATTGCTAGACAACCATTTGCAGGTCTTGCCATACATTTTCAAGCAGAAGTTAAAGCTGTAACTTGGCCACTCAGGAACATTCACTGTCTTCTTGGTAAGCAACTCCAGTGTAGATTTTGGCCTTGTGTTTTAGGTTATTGTCCTGCTGAATAGGTGAATTCATCTCCTAGTGTCTGGTGGAAAGCAGACGGAACCAGGTTTTTCTCTAGGATTTTGCCTGTTAATTTTTTATCCTGAAAAACTCGCCAGTCCTTAATGATTACAATCATACAGATAACATGATGCAAGCCCCACTATGCTTGAACATTTGGAGAGTGGTACTCAGTAATGTGGTGTATTGGATTTGCCCCAAACATAACTTTTTGTCCTGAAAAACAAAGTGATCATTTTTTTCAGTATTACTTTCGTGCCTTGCTGCAAACAGGATGCATATTTTTGAATATTTTTATTGTGTAAAGGCTTCCTTATTTTCCCTCTATCGATTAGGTTAGTATTGTGGAGTAACTACAATGTTGTTGATCCATCCTCAGTTTTCTCCTATCACAGCCATTAAACTCTGTAACTGCCTCATGTTGAAATCCCTGAGCAGTTTCCTTCCCCTTTGAGTTAGGACGGACGCTTGTATCTTTGTAGTGACTGTGTGTATTGATACACCATCCCAAGTGTAATTAATAACTTTACCATGGTCAAAGGGATAATCAGTGTCTGCTTTTTTATTTTTTTTACCCATCTACCAATAGGTGCCCTTCTTTGCGAGGCATTGGAAAACCTCCCTGGTCTTTGTGGTTGAATCTGTGCATGAAATGTACTGCTCGACTGAGGGACCTTACAGATAATTGTATGTGTGGGGTACAGAGATGAGAGAGTTATTAATAATCATGTTAAGTAAGGGATAATCAACGAGGGACTATGTGCTCTATGGCAGATAACAAACAGCATGGAAGGTGTGTCCCACGACGCGCCAGCGGAGTGGAACTGACCTTCCATGGAACAATGGGAACAATAGAACAAAAAACGAAATGTGCACCCAGGAGGGGCCCCAGGACCAAGTTTGGGAAACACCAGCTTTTATGTTGCTGACAAAGGCAGCATGTTTGCACAGTCCCTAACCGTGCATTTGCATTCTCATAAGATGCTGAAAGAATGAAAGAAAGAGTCATTCTCCACTCCTATTAGGCTACATGTGATAGATATAGGCCTATAGTCAGTATCCATATTTGAGTTACTACAGTAGGCTACAACTTCAGTGTCCAAATACTTATTTTCAGTTCAGAGAGTTAGCAGGGGAAGCTGTCGCAAAATGTGTCGGTAAACTTTCCAAATGTCGACAAAACAAAATATGTTACACGCGGTGGGATCTTTTTGTGTTGGTGAAATGATTCATGCAAGAAATGTTGATAGAAAAACCCTTTTATGTGCAATTAGTTATGTGCAAACCATCATATCTAAATGAACTTGGAGTCACGTGATGGCATGTTGTGTGGTCCTCACACTGTGACTTGTCGGGAGAGCATGCAGTTTATTAGACTACAGATTAAATACACTACACTACAGAAGTATGTAGACACGCCTTCAATTGAATGGCTTCGGCTAGTTCAGCCTTACTGACAGGTGTATAAAATCGATCACACGGCCATGCAATTTCCATAGACAAACATTGGCAGTAGAAGAGCTCAGTGACTTTCAACGTGGCACCTTCGTAGGATGCCACCTTTCCAACAAGTCGCTTCGTCAAATTTCGGCCCTGCTAGAGCTGCTCAGGTCAACTGTGAGTGCTATTATTGTGAAATGGAAACGTCTAGGAGCAACAACGGCTCAGCCACGAAGAGGTAGGCCACAGAAGCTCACAGAACGGGACCTCCCAGTGCTGGAGCGCATAGCTCGTAACAATCGTCTGTCCTCGGTTGCAACAATCACTACTGAGTTACAAACTGCCTCTGGAAGCAACGTCAGCACGACAAGACCTGTTCGACAAGCATGAAATGGGTTTCCATGACTGAGCAGCCACACACAAGCCTAAGATCACCATGCACAATGCCAAGTGTCGGCTGGAGTGGTGTAACACTTGCCGCTATTGGACTCGGGAGCAGTGGAAAGTCGTTCTCTGGAGTGATGAATCAAGCTTCACCATCTGGCAGTCCAACGGACGAACCAGAAGAACGCTACCTGCCCCAATGCACAGTGCCACCTGTAAAGTTTGATGAAAGAGGAATAATGGTTCTGGCTATGCCCCTTAGTTCCAGTGAAGGGAAATCTTAACGCTACAGCATACAATAACATTCTAGACGATTCTGTGCTTCCAACTCTGTGGCAAAAGTTTGGGAAAAGTCCTTTCCTGTTTCAGCATGACAAGGCCCCCGTGCACAGAAATGGTTGTCCAGATCGGTGTGGAAGAACTTCACTGTCCCGCACAGAGCCCTGACCTCAACCCCATCAAACACCTTTGGGGTGAATTTGACCACCGACTGCGAGCTGGGCCAAATCGTCCAACATCAGTGCCCGACCTCACTTAATGCTCGTTTGTGGCTGAATGGAAGCAAGTCTCCGCAACAATGTTCCAACATATCGTGGAAAGCCTTCCCAGAAGAGTGGAGGCTGTTATAGCAGCAAAGGGGGGACCAACTCCATATTAATGCCCATGATTTTGGAATGAGATGTTCGACAAGCAGGTGTCCATATACTTTTGGCCATGTAGTGTAAGTTATGATGAACTTCACAGGTTGGTGAAAGTGCAAAGTAATGACCTTGATGCTCTTTTCCAATAAATATATTGTGTCTTATTCTGGTGACATGATCATCTATGCTTGGCTGCTTGACAAATAAAAAGAATATCACTCTTTTGTTCATAATACTCCTTATAGGACACATCACTGCACTCCATACTCCTCAGTAAACTGGTCATCTCTGTATACCCGTTGCTTCTCTGTATAACCGTTGCTTATTTATAAAACCCTCTTAGGCCTCACTCCCTCCTAGCTGAGATACCTACTGCAGCCCTCATCCTCTACATACACTGCCCATTCTGCCAGTCACATTCTGTTAAAGGTCCCCAAAGCACACACGTCCTTGGGTCGCTCCTCTTTTCAGTTCTCTGCAGCTAGCGGCTGGAACGAGCTGCAACAAACACTCAAACTAGACTGTTTTATCTCCATCTCTTCATTCAAAGACTCAATCATGGACACTCTTACTGACAGTTGTGGCTGCTTCGCGTAGTGTATTGTTGTCTCTACCTTCTTACCCTTTGTGTTGTTGTCTGTGCCCAATAATGTTTGTACCATGCTTTGTGCTGCTACCATGTTGTGCTGCTGCCATGTTGTTGTCATGTTGTGTTGCTACCATGCTGTGTTGTCATGTGTTGCTGCCATGCTATGTTGTTGTCTTAGGTCTCTCTTTATGTAGTGTTGTGGTGTCTCTCTTATCGTGATGTGTGTTTTGTCCTATATTTTTTATTTTTAATCAAAAAAAGACCATAAACATTATAACAAATAAAAATATTTTGGACTTAGGGGAGAGTGGGGTAAGTCAAGTAATTTTTTTACATTCAGCATCACTACATCAATGGATATACAGTGCCTTGCGAAAGTATTCGGCCCCCTTGAACTTTGCGACCTTTTGCCACATTTCAGGCTTCAAACATAAAGATATAAAACTGTATTTTTTTTTGTGAAGAATCAACAACAAGTGGGACACAATCATGAAGTGGAACGACATTTATTGGATATTTCAAACTTTTTTAACAAATCAAAAACTGAAAAATTGGGCGTGCAAAATTATTCAGCCCCTTTACTTTCAGTGCAGCAAACTAGCTCCAGAAGTTCAGTGAGGATCTCTGAATGATCCAATGTTGACCTAAATGACTAATGATGATAAATACAATCCACCTGTGTGTAATCAAGTCTCCGTATAAATGCACCTGCACTGTGATAGTCTCAGAGGTCCGTTAAAAGCGCAGAGAGCATCATGAAGAACAAGGAACACACCAGGCAGGTCCGAGATACTGTTGTGAAGAAGTTTAAAGCCGGATTTAAAGCCGGATTTGGATACAAAAAGATTTCCCAAGCTTTAAACATCCCAAGGAGCACTGTGCAAGCGATAATATTGAAATGGAAGGAGTATCAGACCACTGCAAATCTACCAAGACCTGGCCGTCCCTCTAAACTTTCAGCTCATACAAGGAGAAGACTGATCAGAGATGCAGCCAAGAGGCCCATGATCACTCTGGATGAACTGCAGAGATCTACAGCTGAGGTGGGAGACTCTGTCCATAGGACAACAATCAGTCGTATATTGCACAAATCTGAGTGGCAAGAAGAAAGCCATTTCTTAAAGATATCCATAAAAAGTGTTGTTTAAAGTTTGCCACAAGCCACCTGGGAGACACACCAAACATGTGGAAGAAGGTGCTCTGGTCAGATGAAACCAAAATTGAACTTTTGGCAACAATGCAAAACGTTATGTTTGGCGTAAAAGCAACACAGCTCATCACCCTGAACACACCATCCCCACTGTCAAACATGGTGGTGGCAGCATCATGGTTTGGGCCTGCTTTTCTTCAGCAGGGACAGAGAAGATGGTTAAAATTGATGGGAAGATGGATGGTGCCAAATACAGGACCATTCTGGAAGAAAACCTGATGGAGTCTGCAAAAGACCCGAGACTGGGACAGAGATTTGTCTTCCAACAAGACAATGATCCAAAACATAAAGCAAAATCTACAATGGAATGGTTCAAAAATATACATATCCAGGTGTTAGAATGGCCAAGTCAAAGTCCAGACCTGAATCCCATCGATAATCTGTGGAAAGAACTGAAAACTGCTGTTCACAAATGCTCTCCATCCAACCTCACTGAGCTCGAGCTGTTTTGCAAGGAGGAATGGGAAAAAAAATTCAGTCTCTCGATGTGCAAAACTGATAGACATACCCCAAGCGACTTACAGCTGTAATCGCAGCAAAAGATGGCGCTACAAAGTATTAACTTAAGGGGGCTGGATAATTTTGCACGTCCAATTTTTCAGTTTTTGATTTGTTAAAAAAGTTTGAAATATCCAATAAATGTCGTTCCACTTTATGATTGTGTCCCACTTGTTGTTGATTCTTCACAAAAAAATACAGTTTTATATCTTTATGTTTGAAGCCTGAAATGTGGCAAAAGGTCGCAAAGTTCAAGGGGGGCGAATACTTTCACACTGTATAGTGGTCTTTTGGCACAACATACACTGAGTACCTCTTCAGTGTCATTCAGTCAATTTTTCATCCCTTGAAGCTGTTGGAATGGACTCACTTCCTTGGCTGCTCTCTTAAGAACCTGAAGGGAGGCTAGACCCCTACTTGTTTTACGTTTGTATACACGCGGCATGATGATGTCTTCTTAGTAACAAATCTTCAGTTGAAATGCGTGACACATTGCAAAGATACTATGTATATTATGCATAATTCTAACAAAATGTAAATCATAATATACAGTGGGGCAAAAAAGTATTTAGTCAGCCACCAATTGTGCAAGTTCTCCCACTTAAAAAGATGAGAGAGGCCTGTAATTTTCATCATAGGTACACTTCAACTATGACAGACAACATGTCTGAAAATCACATTGTAGGATTTTTAATGAATTTATTTGCAAATTATGGTGGAAAATAAGTATTTGGTCAATAACAAAATAACAAAAATAACGTTTATCTCAATACTTTGTTATATACCCTTTGTTGGCAATGACAGAGGTCAAACGTTTTCTGTAATTCTTCACAAGGTTTTCACACACTGTTTCTGGTATTTTGGCCCATTCCTCCATGCAGATCTCCTCTAGAGCAGTGATGATTTGGGGCTGTTGCTGGACAACACAGACTTTCAACTCCCTCCAAAGATTTTCTATGGGATTGAGATCTGAAGACTGGCTAGGCCACTCCAGGACCTTGAAATGCTTCTTACGAAGCCACTCCTTCGTTGCCCGGGCGGTGTGTTTGGGAACATTGTCATGCTGAAAGACCCAGCCACGCGTCATTTTCAATGCCCTTGCTGATGGAAGGAGGTTTTCACTCAAAATCTCACGATACATGGCCCCATTCATTCTTTCCTTTACACGGATCAGTCATCCTGGTCCCTTTGCAGAAAAACAGCCCCAAAGCATGATGTTTCCACCCCCATGCTTCACAGTAGGTATGGTGTTCTTTGGATGCAACTCAGAATTCTTTGTCCTCCAAACACGACGAGTTGAGTTTTTTACCAAAAAGTTATATTTTGGTTTCATCTGACCATATGACATTCTCCCAATCTTCTTCTGGATCATCCAAATGCTCTCTAGCAAACTTCAGACGGGCCTGGACATGTACTGGCTTAAGCAGGGGACACGTCTGGCACTGCAAGGATTTGAGTCCCTGGCGGCGTAGTGTGTTACTGATGGTAGACTTTGTTACTTTGGTCCCAGCTCTCTGCAGGTCATTCACTAGGTCCCTCCGTGTGGTTCTGGGATTTTTGCTCACCGTTCTTGTGATCATTTTGACCTCACGGGGTGAGATCTTGCATGGATCCCCAGATCGAGGGAGATCATCAGTTGTCTTGTATGTCTTCCATTTCCTAATAATTGCTCCCACAGTTTATTTCTTCAAACCAAGCTGCTTGCCTATTGCAGATTCATTCTTCCCAGCCTGGTGCAGGTCTACAATTTTGTTTCTGGTGTCCTTTCCACTATGGTCTTGGCCAAAGTGGAGTTTGGAGTGTGACTGTTTGAGGTTGTGGACAGGTGTCTTTTATACTGATAACAAGTTCAAACAGGTGCCATTAATACAGGTAACGAGTGGAGGACAGAGGAGCCTCTTAAAAGAAGAAGTTACAGGTCTGTGAGAGCCAGAAATCTTGCTTGTTTGTAGGTGACCAAATACTTATTTTCCACCATAATTTGCAAATAAATAAATAAAAATCCTACAATGTAATAATGTGATTTTCTGGACATTTTGTCTGTCATAGTTGAAGTGTACCTATGATGAAAATTACAGGCCTCTCACATCTTTTAAGTGGGAGAACTTGCACAATTGGTGGCTGACTAAATACTTTTTGCCCCACTGTGTATATGGAGTATGGTGGCCATTGGCTCAACTAACCCCAAAGCAAACATTTGACTATATTACCCCACACAGATACAAGGATGCACTTTCATGCTAGGCTTAGGATCTCATATTGTAGTGTACAGAGACCCCAACTGATGAATAAAACAATCTTACAACTATCTACCTTGATTTAGATACAAGCATCATGAATACTATAACACAATACATTTATTTGACTTTGTGAAAATACGTTTTTTTGGACCCAGCTTTATATAACCACTTTTTCCATGTTGTTAGTTCCTGACAGGCTCTTCTTAAATATTTGGTCACCTGATTAATTTTGTGTATTGTTTCCTAGAAACAAGGGGTGGCTCAACTAACCCTTAACCTAACCCACTCTCCCCTACTTTTCTATGCAGAAAAAAACTGTACAATAACTAAGACAGGGTATCTTGCCATGTGTGCACCTAAATGCATGGCATGATCGTGAGACTTTTGAGTACAAGTAGCAACAGAGCAAACCCCCCGCCCTCCTGCTTCTCTCGTCCACACGCGCACGCACGCACACACATGGGCACGCACACGCACCCTACTTTCCATGGAGCTATGAACAGTGCCTGAGGATGGATTGTGACAGGCTGGTTCTCTCTAATTCCTCTCCCTCTTTCTTGCTCTGCCTCTCCTCCTAGGAAAACATGGCATTTTCCATAACACATTGGACATGCAAGATTGCGACAAAAATGTCAACTTTAAATATACTCACAGTCATCTCAGAAGACAGTAATAGGCTACCCCTCCTGACAATATTGTTTGCTGCCTGCGCCTTACTCAAGCTAAGGTGAGGTTGTCAGTTTTGTAGGGCCTACAGTTTCTACCTCTTCATTAAAAGTCTTTATTGTTGCATGTGTGTAGCGTCATTTGTGTGAGTAGGGCTTTTCAAACAGGGGTCTGGAGGTACTGCACGGGGTCCGTATTTGTTTATTTAAAAAAAAAACGTTTTGTGGGGATTTTTATGTGAAAAATGATTATTTTAAGACTATCACTAGCTGCAACAGAATACCATCATGGGATACCATTTGTATGTCTCTGCGTCCGGTATGAAGGAAGTTATAGCTATTTTCACACGGCAATGCAAACCAGTGTTAGCGCAATGACTGGAAGTCTACAGGAACAGTTAGCATGCTAGCTGTTCTTGTTCATCCGACACTGGAGAAGTGGATAAAGGGCTTCATTGCCAAAATCTCGAACTATAAATTTAATATGGAGGTCGTTGCAGTCATTGGTTTTTCTGTATAGATAATTCTTGTGATCATTTTCAGGAAGGAAAAACAGTTTCAGTGTCAATTTAAGTAACCAAAACCAGATAGAACGCATGCAGAAAAGATGCTGAACTATAAATATTTTTGAATAACCATTTTTAATTACTAACAATCAAATAAAAGATAGAAAGTCAGGAAGAGTACTAAATACAAAAAAAAAAAACAGACATTCATGGTACATGCCCATTGGGTTTGTTATAACGTTTGAGCAGAGGAACACAGCATTAAGCAAAAGCAAAACGCATAGAATTGCAGGGAATTAGAACTTCAAAACGATCTCTTAGCTCCATGCCAAAGTGTATAGAATTGCAGGAAATTAGAACTTCAAAACGAGCTCTTAGCTCCATGCCAAAGTGTGTAGAATTGCAGGAAATTAGAACTTCAAAACGATCTCTTAGCTCCATGCCAAAGTGTGTAGAATTGCAGGAAATTAGAACTTCAAAACGATCTCTTAGCTCCATGCCAAAGTGTGTAGAATTGCAGGAAATTAGAACTTCAAAACGATCTCTTAGCTCCATGCCAAAGTGTGTAGAATTGCAGGAAATTAGAACTTCAAAACGATCTCTTAGCTCCATGCCAGTGTGTAGAATTGCATGAAATTAGAACTTCAAAAAGATCTCTTAGCTCCATGCCAAAGTGTGTAGAATTGCAGGAAATTAGAACTTCAAAACGATCTCTTAGCTCCATGCCAAAGTGTGTAGAATTGCAGGAAATTAGAACTTCAAAACGATCTCTTAGCTCCATGCCAAAGTGTGTAGAATTGCAGGAAATTAGAACTTCAAAATGATCTCTTAGCTCCATGCCAAAGTGTGTAGAATTGCAGGAAATTAGAACTTCAAAACGATCTCTTAGCTCCATGCCAAAGTGTGTAGAATTGCAGGAAATTAGAACTTCAAAACAATCTCTTAGCTCCATGCCAAAGTGTGTAGAATTGCAGGAAATTAGAACTTCAAAACGATCTCTTAGCTCCATGCCAAAGTGTGTAGAATTGCAGGAAATTAGAACTTCAAAACGATCTCTTAGCTCCATGCCAAAGTGTGTAGAATTGCAGGAAATTAGAACTTCAAAACGATCTCTTAGCTCCATGCCAAAGTGTGTAGAATTGCAGGAAATTAGAACTTCAAAACGATCTCTTAGCTCCATGCCAAAGTGTGTAGAATTGCAGGAAATTAGAACTTCAAAACGATCTCTTAGCTCCATGCCAAAGTGTGTAGAATTGCAGGAAATTAGAACTTCAAAACGATCTCTTAGCTCCATGCCAAAGTGTGTAGAATTGCAGGAAATTAGAACTTCAAAACGATCTCTTAGCTCCATGCCAAAGTGTGTAGAATTGCAGGAAATTAGAACTTCAAAACGATCTCTTAGCTCCATGCCAAAGTGTGTAGAATTGCAGGAAATTAGAACTTCAAAACGATCTCTTAGCTCCATGCCAAAGTGTGTAGAATTGCAGGAAATTAGAACTTCAAAACGATCTCTTAGCTCCATGCCAAAGTGTGTAGAATTGCAGGAAATTAGAACTTCAAAACGATCTCTTAGCTCCATGCCAAAGTGTGTAGAATTGCAGGAAATTAGAACTTCAAAACGATCTCTTAGCTCCATGCTAAAGTGTGTAGAATTGCAGGAAATTAGAACTTCAAAACGATCTCTTAGCTCCATGCCAAAGTGTGTAGAATTGCTTGAAATGTGCATCAAAAATTTTTTTCTCAAATTTCTCTCTCAGCTCAATGGACAAAAGAGTAGAATTGCAGAAAACTTGCTAAAAGACCTACAACAGAAACATGCTCTCTATGCCTCCGTGATACCTTTCTAGCTTAATAGACTGTGTTTAGAGTTGACATTTCGTCCAATGAACTGTGAAGTTAAAATAATTAAACTGTCTACCAATGCAGATGACTTCTATGCCTTCTTACTAGTATCATTCGCCTGATGATAAGATGTGACTTTTTTGTTGTTGCGAACATATGATCGGGGTCCCTGGTCTCAGGTTTACCTGGGCAGGGGTCCCTGGGTAAGAAACACTTTAAAACCCCTGGCAGAGCCTCGAGCCAAATGGCCTATCCTTGCCAGAGAGCAGTAGCTTAAATTCATTGTCGATCTAATAATTGAAAACTGAATCGACCCCAACACTGTAACACTGCTTGCTTGCATGCTTACATGATAACTTCGCAAGGTGAAAGGTTACAATTTGTGTTTGTGGTGTGTTTTCTTGTTGGCCAAATGTGGGGGGAAAGGTTACAAGCCGTAACAAAAGCACGGAGGAAATGGACAGCATGCTCATGCCTCAGCCTCAGTTTCCCTGTTATAGCGTGCAGTCCATCAGTCCGGTTTGGTAGGGTCTGTACTATCCGGGATCCATGGGACTTCTCTACCCACTTGAAGTTGACATTTAAAATGGTTACGGTTAGATAAGGGTTCGGGTACGGTACTGTCCTGTCTGGATAGCGTGTGTCGGTTTGCTCTTGGTTTGTTTTTCAAATATCATATTTAATACTATATCGGTTTGGTAAACCGCTAGCTTACAAATGCTGCCTAAATTAAGCAGAATCCATTGCCATTAGTGGAAACCAAGACTGTTCTCAGGGAAGGCCTGGTTGTAAGCTAGATATTTTCGATTTGCGTCGGGGATCATTTTTGCATTTGAGCTAACCCTTTTCCTAGCCTTAATCGAATGATCCTAACCTGTCAGGTTCATCCTAACCTGTCAGGTTCATCCTAACCTGTCAGGTTCATCCTAACCTGTCACGTTCATCCTAACCTGTCAGGTTCATCCTAACCTGTCAAGTTCATCCTAACCTGTCACGTTCATCCTAACCTGTCACGTTCATCCTAACCTGTCAGGTTCATCCTAACCTGTCACGTTCATCCTAACCTGTCACATTCATCCTAACCTGTCAGGTTCATCCTAACCTGTCACGTTCATCCTAACCTGTCACGTTCATCCTAACCTGTCACGTTCATCCTAACCTGTCACGTTCATCCTAACCTGTCAAGTTCATCCTAACCTGTCACATTCATCCTAACCTGTCAAGTTCATCCTAACCTGTCACGTTCATCCTAACCTGTCAGGTTCATCCTAACCTGTCACGTTCATCCTAACCTGTCAAGTTCATCCTAACCTGTCAGGTTCATCCTAACCTGTCAAGTTCATCCTAACCTGTCACATTCATCCTAACCTGTCACATTCATCCTAACCTGTCACGTTCATCCTAACCTGTCACGTTCATCCTAACCTGTCACATTCATCCTAACCTGTCAGGTTCATCCTAACCTGTCACATTCATCCTAACCTGTCAGGTTCATCCTAACCTGTCACATTCATCCTAACCTGTCACGTTCATCCTAACCTGTCACGTTCATCCTAACCTGTCACATTCATCCTAACCTGTCACATTCATCCTAACCTGTCAGGTTCATCCTAACCTGTCAGGTTCATCCTAACCTGTCAATTAGTTATGTGTAAACCATCATATCTAAATGAACTTGGAGTCACGTGATGGCATGTTGTGTGGTCCTCACACTGTGACTTGTCGGGAGAGCATGCAGTTTATTAGACTACAGATTAAATACACTACACTACAGAAGTATGTAGACACGCCTTCAATTGAATGGCTTCGGCTAGTTCAGCCTTACTGACAGGTGTATAAAATCGATCACACGGCCATGCAATTTCCATAGACAAACATTGGCAGTAGAAGAGCTCAGTGACTTTCAACGTGGCACCTTCGTAGGATGCCACCTTTCCAACAAGTCGCTTCGTCAAATTTCGGCCCTGCTAGAGCTGCTCAGGTCAACTGTGAGTGCTATTATTGTGAAATGGAAACGTCTAGGAGCAACAACGGCTCAGCCACGAAGAGGTAGGCCACAGAAGCTCACAGAACGGGACCTCCCAGTGCTGGAGCGCATAGCTCGTAACAATCGTCTGTCCTCGGTTGCAACAATCACTACTGAGTTACAAACTGCCTCTGGAAGCAACGTCAGCACGACAAGACCTGTTCGACAAGCATGAAATGGGTTTCCATGACTGAGCAGCCACACACAAGCCTAAGATCACCATGCACAATGCCAAGTGTCGGCTGGAGTGGTGTAACACTTGCCGCTATTGGACTCGGGAGCAGTGGAAAGTCGTTCTCTGGAGTGATGAATCAAGCTTCACCATCTGGCAGTCCAACGGACGAACCAGAAGAACGCTACCTGCCCCAATGCACAGTGCCACCTGTAAAGTTTGATGAAAGAGGAATAATGGTTCTGGCTATGCCCCTTAGTTCCAGTGAAGGGAAATCTTAACGCTACAGCATACAATAACATTCTAGACGATTCTGTGCTTCCAACTCTGTGGCAAAAGTTTGGGAAAAGTCCTTTCCTGTTTCAGCATGACAAGGCCCCCGTGCACAGAAATGGTTGTCCAGATCGGTGTGGAAGAACTTCACTGTCCCGCACAGAGCCCTGACCTCAACCCCATCAAACACCTTTGGGGTGAATTTGACCACCGACTGCGAGCTGGGCCAAATCGTCCAACATCAGTGCCCGACCTCACTTAATGCTCGTTTGTGGCTGAATGGAAGCAAGTCTCCGCAACAATGTTCCAACATATCGTGGAAAGCCTTCCCAGAAGAGTGGAGGCTGTTATAGCAGCAAAGGGGGGACCAACTCCATATTAATGCCCATGATTTTGGAATGAGATGTTCGACAAGCAGGTGTCCATATACTTTTGGCCATGTAGTGTAAGTTATGATGAACTTCACAGGTTGGTGAAAGTGCAAAGTAATGACCTTGATGCTCTTTTCCAATAAATATATTGTGTCTTATTCTGGTGACATGATCATCTATGCTTGGCTGCTTGACAAATAAAAAGAATATCACTCTTTTGTTCATAATACTCCTTATAGGACACATCACTGCACTCCATACTCCTCAGTAAACTGGTCATCTCTGTATACCCGTTGCTTCTCTGTATAACCGTTGCTTATTTATAAAACCCTCTTAGGCCTCACTCCCTCCTAGCTGAGATACCTACTGCAGCCCTCATCCTCTACATACACTGCCCATTCTGCCAGTCACATTCTGTTAAAGGTCCCCAAAGCACACACGTCCTTGGGTCGCTCCTCTTTTCAGTTCTCTGCAGCTAGCGGCTGGAACGAGCTGCAACAAACACTCAAACTAGACTGTTTTATCTCCATCTCTTCATTCAAAGACTCAATCATGGACACTCTTACTGACAGTTGTGGCTGCTTCGCGTAGTGTATTGTTGTCTCTACCTTCTTACCCTTTGTGTTGTTGTCTGTGCCCAATAATGTTTGTACCATGCTTTGTGCTGCTACCATGTTGTGCTGCTGCCATGTTGTTGTCATGTTGTGTTGCTACCATGCTGTGTTGTCATGTGTTGCTGCCATGCTATGTTGTTGTCTTAGGTCTCTCTTTATGTAGTGTTGTGGTGTCTCTCTTATCGTGATGTGTGTTTTGTCCTATATTTTTTATTTTTAATCAAAAAAAGACCATAAACATTATAACAAATAAAAATATTTTGGACTTAGGGGAGAGTGGGGTAAGTCAAGTAATTTTTTTACATTCAGCATCACTACATCAATGGATATACAGTGCCTTGCGAAAGTATTCGGCCCCCTTGAACTTTGCGACCTTTTGCCACATTTCAGGCTTCAAACATAAAGATATAAAACTGTATTTTTTTTTGTGAAGAATCAACAACAAGTGGGACACAATCATGAAGTGGAACGACATTTATTGGATATTTCAAACTTTTTTAACAAATCAAAAACTGAAAAATTGGGCGTGCAAAATTATTCAGCCCCTTTACTTTCAGTGCAGCAAACTAGCTCCAGAAGTTCAGTGAGGATCTCTGAATGATCCAATGTTGACCTAAATGACTAATGATGATAAATACAATCCACCTGTGTGTAATCAAGTCTCCGTATAAATGCACCTGCACTGTGATAGTCTCAGAGGTCCGTTAAAAGCGCAGAGAGCATCATGAAGAACAAGGAACACACCAGGCAGGTCCGAGATACTGTTGTGAAGAAGTTTAAAGCCGGATTTAAAGCCGGATTTGGATACAAAAAGATTTCCCAAGCTTTAAACATCCCAAGGAGCACTGTGCAAGCGATAATATTGAAATGGAAGGAGTATCAGACCACTGCAAATCTACCAAGACCTGGCCGTCCCTCTAAACTTTCAGCTCATACAAGGAGAAGACTGATCAGAGATGCAGCCAAGAGGCCCATGATCACTCTGGATGAACTGCAGAGATCTACAGCTGAGGTGGGAGACTCTGTCCATAGGACAACAATCAGTCGTATATTGCACAAATCTGGAAGAGTGGCAAGAAGAAAGCCATTTCTTAAAGATATCCATAAAAAGTGTTGTTTAAAGTTTGCCACAAGCCACCTGGGAGACACACCAAACATGTGGAAGAAGGTGCTCTGGTCAGACGAAACCAAAATTGAACTTTTTGGCAACAATGCAAAATGTTATGTTTGGCGTAAAAGCAACACAGCTCATCACCCTGAACACACCATCCCCACTGTCAAACATGGTGGTGGCAGCATCATGGTTTGGGCCTGCTTTTCTTCAGCAGGGACAGAGAAGATGGTTAAAATTGATGGGAAGATGGATGGAGCCAAATACAGGACCATTCTGGAAGAAAACCTGATGGAGTCTGCAAAAGATCCGAGACTGGGACAGAGATTTGTCTTCCAACAAGACAATGATCCAAAACATAAAGCAAAATCTACAATGGAATGGTTCAAAAATATACATATCCAGGTGTTAGAATGGCCAAGTCAAAGTCCAGACCTGAATCCCATCGATAATCTGTGGAAAGAACTGAAAACTGCTGTTCACAAATGCTCTCCATCCAACCTCACTGAGCTCGAGCTGTTTTGCAAGGAGGAATGGGAAAAAAAAAATCAGTCTCTCGATGTGCAAAACTGATAGACATACCCCAAGCGACTTACAGCTGTAATCGCAGCAAAAGATGGCGCTACAAAGTATTAACTTAAGGGGGCTGGATAATTTTGCACGTCCAATTTTTCAGTTTTTGATTTGTTAAAAAAGTTTGAAATATCCAATAAATGTCGTTCCACTTTATGATTGTGTCCCACTTGTTGTTGATTCTTCACAAAAAAATACAGTTTTATATCTTTATGTTTGAAGCCTGAAATGTGGCAAAAGGTCGCAAAGTTCAAGGGGGGCGAATACTTTCACACTGTATAGTGGTCTTTTGGCACAACATACACTGAGTACCTCTTCAGTGTCATTCAGTCAATTTTTCATCCCTTGAAGCTGTTGGAATGGACTCACTTCCTTGGCTGCTCTCTTAAGAACCTGAAGGGAGGCTAGACCCCTACTTGTTTTACGTTTGTATACACGCGGCATGATGATGTCTTCTCAGTAACAAATCTTCAGTTGAAATGCGTGACACATTGCAAAGATACTAAATATTATGCATAATTCTAACAAAATGTAAATCATAATATACAGTGGGGCAAAAAAGTATTTAGTCAGCCACCAATTGTGCAAGTTCTCCCACTTAAAAAGATGAGAGAGGCCTGTAATTTTCATCATAGGTACACTTCAACTATGACAGACAACATGTCTGAAAATCACATTGTAGGATTTTTAATGAATTTATTTGCAAATTATGGTGGAAAATAAGTATTTGGTCAATAACAAAATAACAAAAATAACATTTATCTCAATACTTTGTTATATACCCTTTGTTGGCAATGACAGAGGTCAAACGTTTTCTGTAAGTCTTCACAAGGTTTTCACACACTGTTTCTGGTATTTTGGCCCATTCCTCCATGCAGATCTCCTCTAGAGCAGTGATGATTTGGGGCTGTTGCTGGACAACACAGACTTTCAACTCCCTCCAAAGATTTTCTATGGGATTGAGATCTGGAGACTGGCTAGGCCACTCCAGGACCTTGAAATGCTTCTTACGAAGCCACTCCTTCGTTGCCCGGGCGGTGTGTTTGGGAACATTGTCATGCTGAAAGACCCAGCCACGCTTCATTTTCAATGCCCTTGCTGATGGAAGGAGGTTTTCACTCAAAATCTCACGATACATGGCCCCATTCATTCTTTCCTTTACACGGATCAGTCATCCTGGTCCCTTTGCAGAAAAACAGCCCCAAAGCATGATGTTTCCACCCCCATGCTTCACAGTAGGTATGGTGTTCTTTGGATGCAACTCAGAATTCTTTGTCCTCCAAACACGACGAGTTGAGTTTTTTACCAAAAAGTTATATTTTGGTTTCATCTGACCATATGACATTCTCCCAATCTTCTTCTGGATCATCCAAATGCTCTCTAGCAAACTTCAGACGGGCCTGGACATGTACTGGCTTAAGCAGGGGGACATGTCTGGCACTGCAAGGATTTGAGTCCCTGGCGGCGTAGTGTGTTACTGATGGTAGACTTTGTTACTTTGGTCCCAGCTCTCTGCAGGTCATTCACTAGGTCCCTCCGTGTGGTTCTGGGATTTTTGCTCACCGTTCTTGTGATCATTTTGACCTCACGGGGTGAGATCTTGCATGGATCCCCAGATCGAGGGAGATCATCAGTTGTCTTGTATGTCTTCCATTTCCTAATAATTGCTCCCACAGTTTATTTCTTCAAACCAAGCTGCTTGCCTATTGCAGATTCATTCTTCCCAGCCTGGTGCAGGTCTACAATTTTGTTTCTGGTGTCCTTTGACACCTCTTTGGTCTTGGCCATAGTGGAGTTTGGAGTGTGACTGTTTGAGGTTGTGGACAGGTGTCTTTTATACTGATAACAAGTTCAAACAGGTGCCATTAATACAGGTAACGAGTGGAGGACAGAGGAGCCTCTTAAAAGAAGAAGTTACAGGTCTGTGAGAGCCAGAAATCTTGCTTGTTTGTAGGTGACCAAATACTTATTTTCCACCATCATTTGCAAATAAATAAATAAAAAATCCTACAATGTGATTTTCTGGACATTTTGTCTGTCATAGTTGAAGTGTACCTATGATGAAAATTACAGGCCTCTCTCATCTTTTTAAGTGGGAGAACTTGCACAATTGGTGGCTGACTAAATACGTTTTTGCCCCACTGTGTATATGGAGTATGGTGGCCATTGGCTCAACTAACCCCAAAGCAAACATTTGACTATATTACCCCACACAGATACAAGGATGCACTTTCATGCTAGGCTTAGGATCTCATATTGTAGTGTACAGAGACCCCAACTGATGAATAAAACAATCTTACAACTATCTACCTTGATTTAGATACAAGCATCATGAATACTATAACACAATACATTTATTTGACTTTGTGAAAATACGTTTTTTTGGACCCAGCTTTATATAACCACTTTTTCCATGTTGTTAGTTCCTGACAGGCTCTTCTTAAATATTTGGTCACCTGATTAATTTTGTGTATTGTTTCCTAGAAACAAGGGGTGGCTCAACTAACCCTTAACCTAACCCACTCTCCCCTACTTTTCTATGCAGAAAAAAACTGTACAATAACTAAGACAGGGTATCTTGCCATGTGTGCACCTAAATGCATGGCATGATAGTGAGACTTTTGAGTACAAGTAGCAACAGAGCAAACCCCCCCGCCCTCCTGCTTCTCTCGTCCACACGCGCACGCACGCACACACATGGGCACGCACACGCACCCTACTTTCCATGGAGCTATGAACAGTGCCTGAGGATGGATTGTGACAGGCTGGTTCTCTCTAATTCCTCTCCCTCTTTCTTGCTCTGCCTCTCCTCCTAGGAAAACATGGCATTTTCCATAACACATTGGACATGCAAGATTGCGACAAAAATGTCAACTTTAAATATACTCACAGTCATCTCAGAAGACAGTAATAGGCTACCCCTCCTGACAATATTGTTTGCTGCCTGCGCCTTACTCAAGCTAAGGTGAGGTTGTCAGTTTTGTAGGGCCTACAGTTTCTACCTCTTCATTAAAAGTCTTTATTGTTGCATGTGTGTAGCGTCATTTGTGTGAGTAGGGCTTTTCAAACAGGGGTCTGGAGGTACTGCACGGGAGTCCGTATTTGTTTATTTAAAAAAAACGTTTTGTGGGGATTTTTTTATGTGAAAAATGATTATTTTAAGACTATCACTAGCTGCAACAGAATACCATCATGGGATACCATTTGTATGTCTCTGCGTCCGGTATGAAGGAAGTTATAGCTATTTTCACACGGCAATGCAAACCAGTGTTAGCGCAATGACTGGAAGTCTACAGGAACAGTTAGCATGCTAGCTGTTCTTGTTCATCCGACACTGGAGAAGTGGATAAAGGGCTTCATTGCCAAAATCTCGAACTATAAATTTAATATGGAGGTCGTTGCAGTCATTGGTTTTTCTGTATAGATAATTCTTGTGATCATTTTCAGGAAGGAAAAACAGTTTCAGTGTCAATTTAAGTAACCAAAACCAGATAGAACGCATGCAGAAAAGATGCTGAACTATAAATATTTTTGAATAACCATTTTTAATTACTAACAATCAAATAAAAGATAGAAAGTCAGGAAGAGTACTAAATACAAAAAAAACAGACATTCATGGTACATGCCCATTGGGTTTGTTATAACGTTTGAGCAGAGGAACACAGCATTAAGCAAAAGCAAAACGCATAGAATTGCAGGGAATTAGAACTTCAAAACGATCTCTTAGCTCCATGCCAAAGTGTGTAGAATTGCAGGAAATTAGAACTTCAAAACGATCTCTTAGCTCCATGCCAAAGTGTGTAGAATTGCAGGAAATTAGAACTTCAAAACGATCTCTTAGCTCCATGCCAAAGTGTGTAGAATTGCAGGAAATTAGAACTTCAAAACGATCTCTTAGCTCCATGCCAAAGTGTGTAGAATTGCAGGAAATTAGAACTTCAAAACGATCTCTTAGCTCCATGCCAAAGTGTGTAGAATTGCAGGAAATTAGAACTTCAAAACGATCTCTTAGCTCCATGCCAGTGTGTAGAATTGCATGAAATTAGAACTTCAAAAGATCTCTTAGCTCCATGCCAAAGTGTGTAGAATTGCAGGAAATTAGAACTTCAAAACGATCTCTTAGCTCCATGCCAAAGTGTGTAGAATTGCAGGAAATTAGAACTTCAAAACGATCTCTTAGCTCCATGCCAAAGTGTGTAGAATTGCAGGAAATTAGAACTTCAAAACGATCTCTTAGCTCCATGCCAAAGTGTGTAGAATTGCAGGAAATTAGAACTTCAAAACGATCTCTTAGCTCCATGCCAAAGTGTGTAGAATTGCAGGAAATTAGAACTTCAAAACGATCTCTTAGCTCCATGCCAAAGTGTGTAGAATTGCAGGAAATTAGAACTTCAAAACGATCTCTTAGCTCCATGCCAAAGTGTGTAGAATTGCAGGAAATTAGAACTTCAAAACGATCTCTTAGCTCCATGCCAAAGTGTGTAGAATTGCAGGAAATTAGAACTTCAAAACGATCTCTTAGCTCCATGCCAAAGTGTGTAGAATTGCAGGAAATTAGAACTTCAAAACGATCTCTTAGCTCCATGCTAAAGTGTGTAGAATTGCAGGAAATTAGAACTTCAAAACGATCTCTTAGCTCCATGCCAAAGTGTGTAGAATTGCTTGAAATGTGCATCAAAAATTTTTTTCTCAAATTTCTCTCTCAGCTCAATGGACAAAAGAGTAGAATTGCAGAAAACTTGCTAAAAGACCTACAACAGAAACATGCTCTCTATGCCTCCGTGATACCTTTCTAGCTTAATATACTGTGTTTAGAGTTGACATTTCGTCCAATGAACTGTGAAGTTAAAATAATTAAACTGTCTACCAATGCAGATGACTTCTATGCCTTCTTACTAGTATCATTCGCCTGATGATAAGATGTGACTTTTTGTTGTTGCGAACATATGATCGGGGTCCCTGGTCTCAGGTTTACCTGGGCAGGGGTCCCTGGGTAAGAAACATTTTAAAACCCTGGCAGAGCCTCGAGCCAAATGGCCTATCCTTGCCAGAGAGCAGTAGCTTAAATTCATTGTCGATCTAATAATTGAAAACTGAATCGACCCCAACACTGTAACACTGCTTGCTTGCATGCTTACATGATAACTTCGCAAGGTGAAAGGTTACAATTTGTGTTTGTGGTGTGTTTTCTTGTTGGCCAAATGTGGGGGGAAAGGTTACAAGCCGTAACAAAAGCACGGAGGAAATGGACAGCATGCTCCTGCCTCAGCCTCAGTTTCCCTGTTATAGCGTGCAGTCCATCAGTCCGGTTTGGTAGGGTCTGTACTATCCGGGATCCATGGGACTTCTCTACCCACTTGAAGTTGACATTTAAAATGGTTACGGTTAGATAAGGGTTCGGGTACGGTACTGTCCTGTCTGGATAGCGTGTGTCGGTTTGCTCTTGGTTTGTTTTTCAAATATCATATTTAATACTATATCGGTTTGGTAAACCGCTAGCTTACAAATGCTGCCTAAATTAAGCAGAATCCATTGCCATTAGTGGAAACCAAGACTGTTCTCAGGGAAGGCCTGGTTGTAAGCTAGATATTTTCGATTTGCGTCGGGGATCATTTTTGCATTTGAGCTAACCCTTTTCCTAGCCTTAATCGAATGATCCTAACCTGTCAGGTTCATCCTAACCTGTCACGTTCATCCTAACCTGTCACGTTCATCCTAACCTGTCAGGTTCATCCTAACCTGTCACATTCATCCTAACCTGTCACATTCATCCTAACCTGTCACGTTCATCCTAACCTGTCACGTTCATCCTAACCTGTCAGGTTCATCCTAACCTGTCACGTTCATCCTAACCTGTCACGTTCATCCTAACCTGTCACGTTCATCCTAACCTGTCACGTTCATCCTAACCTGTCACGTTCATCCTAACCTGTCACGTTCATCCTAACCTGTCACGTTCATCCTAACCTGTCAGGTTCATCCTAACCTGTCACATTCATCCTAACCTGTCACGTTCATCCTAACCTGTCACGTTCATCCTAACCTGTCAGGTTCATCCTAACCTGTCACGTTCATCCTAACCTGTCACGTTCATCCTAACCTGTCACGTTCATCCTAACCTGTCAGGTTCATCCTAACCTGTCACATTCATCCTAACCTGTCACATTCATCCTAACCTGTCACGTTCATCCTAACCTGTCACGTTCATCCTAACCTGTCACGTTCATCCTAACCTGTCACGTTCATCCTAACCTGTCACATTCATCCTAACCTGTCAGGTTCATCCTAACCTGTCACATTCATCCTAACCTGTCACGTTCATCCTAACCTGTCACGTTCATCCTAACCTGTCACATTCATCCTAACCTGTCACATTCATCCTAACCTGTCAGGTTCATCCTAACCTGTCAGGTTCATCCTAACCTGTCACGTTCATCCTAACCTGTCAGGTTCATCCTAACCTGTCAAGTTCATCCTAACCTGTCAGGTTCATCCTAACCTGTCAGGTTCATCCTCACCTGTCAGGTTCATCCTAACCTGTCAAGTTCATCCTAACCTGTCAGGTTCATCCTAACCTGTCAGGTTCATCCTAACCTGTCACGTTCATCCTAACCTGTCACGTTCATCCTAACCTGTCACGTTCATCCTAACCTGTCACGTTCATCCTAACCTGTCACGTTCATCCTAACCTGTCACATTCATCCTAACCTGTCAAGTTCATCCTAACCTGTCACATTCATCCTAACCTGTCACATTCATCCTAACCTGTCACATTCATCCTAACCTGTCAGGTTCATCCTAACCTGTCACGTTCATCCTAACCTGTCACATTCATCCTAACCTGTCACGTTCATCCTAACCTGTCAGGTTCATCCTAACCTGTCAAGTTCATCCTAACCTGTCACGTTCATCCTAACCTGTCACGTTCATCCTAACCTGTCACGTTCATCCTAACCTGTCAAGTTCATCCTAACCTGTCACATTCATCCTTACCTGTCACATTCATCCTAACCTGTCACATTCATCCTAACCTGTCAGGTTCATCCTAACCTGTCACGTTCATCCTAACCTGTCACGTTCATCCTAACCTGTCACGTTCATCCTAACATGTCACGTTCATCCTAACATGTCACGTTCATCCTAACCTGTCACGTTCATCCTAACCTGTCAGGTTCATCCTAACCTGTCAGGTTCATCCTAACCTGTCACGTTAATCCTAACATGTCACATTCATCCTAACCTGTCACGTTCATCCTAACCTGTCACATTCATCCTAACCTGTCACGTTAATCCTAACATGTCAAGTTCATCCTAACCTGTCACATTCATCCTAACCTGTCACGTTCATCCTAACCTGTCACGTTCATCCTAACCTGTCACGTTCATCCTAACCTGTCACGTTCATCCTAACCTGTCAGGTTCATCCTAACCTGTCACGTTAATCCTAACCTGTCACGTTAATCCTAACATGTCACGTTCATCCTAACCTGTCACGTTCATCCTAACCTGTCACGTTCATCCTAACCTGTCAGGTTCATCCTAACCTGTCACGTTCATCCTAACCTGTCACATTCATCCTAACCTGTCAGGTTCATCCTAACCTGTCACGTTAATCCTAACATGTCACGTTCATCCTAACCTGTCACATTCATCCTAACCTGTCAGGTTCATCCTAACCTGTCACGTTAATCCTAACATGTCACGTTCATCCTAACCTGTCACGTTCATCCTAACATGTCAGGTTCATCCTAACCTGTCACGTTCATCCTAACCTGTCACGTTCATCCTAACCTGTCACATTCATCCTAACCTGTCAGGTTCATCCTAACCTGTCACGTTCATCCTAACCTGTCAGGTTCATCCTAACCTGTCACGTTCATCCTAACCTGTAACGTTCATCCTAACCTGTCACATTCATCCTAACATGTCACGTTCATCCTAACCTGTCACGTTCATCCTAACCTGTCAGGTTCATCCTAACCTGTCACGTTAATCCTAACCTGTCAGGTTCATCCTAACCTGTCACATTCATCCTAACATGTCACGTTCATCCTAACCTGTCACATTCATCCTAACATGTCACGTTCATCCTAACCTGTCACGTTCATCCTAACCTGTCAGGTTCATCCTAACCTGTCACGTTAATCCTAACCTGTCAGGTTCAGTCACGTTCATCCTAACCTGTCACGTTCATCCTAACATGTCACGTTCATCCTAACCTGTCACGTTCATCCTAACCTGTCACGTTCATCCTAACCTGTCACGTTCATCCTAACCTGTCAGGTTCATCCTAACCTGTCACGTTCATCCTAACCAGTCAGGTTCATACTAACCTGTCACGTTCATCCTAACCTGTCACGTTCATCCTAACCTGTCACATTCATCCTAACCTGTCACGTTCATCCTAACCTGTCACGTTCATCCTAACCTGTCACATTCATCCTAACCTGTCACATTCATCCTAACCTGTCAGGTTCATCCTAACCTGTCAGGTTCATCCTAACCTGTCACGTTCATCCTAACCTGTCACGTTCATCCTAACCTGTCAAGTTCATCCTAACCTGTCAGGTTCATCCTAACCTGTCAAGTTCATCCTAACCTGTCACATTCATCCTAACCTGTCAAGTTCATCCTAACCTGTCACATTCATCCTTACCTGTCACATTCATCCTAACCTGTCACATTCATCCTAACCTGTCAGGTTCATGCTTACCTGTCACATTCATCCTAACCTGTCACATTCATCCTAACCTGTCACATTCATCCTAACCTGTCACATTCATCCTAACCTAAATGTGGCGCCGTGTCGATGACCGTTATGTTAACTCGTTGATTGACATTTCCTACAGAGTGAAAAAGTCTAGTATCTGAAGTGTTCCTCATGGGGAGGGCTCCAACAAAACAGTGAGTTGAGCTATGACGTTATTAACAAAAACCTAAAAGCTTTCTTGGAAATCCTAAATAGGCTTAGTTGAAATGTGTCTAGGCTACTAATATAACGACTGAAGCCATTTAAAACACCAAATGACATAGTAGGCCCGCCTATCAGTGTCCTGTTCTTGTATTGGATGGACGTAGTGTGGTAGTAGGGGTGGATGGGTGACGAACTAGCAATATTGGTGAATTTAGAATAGGCATGTGATAGCCTGCCTAGGTAACTTTAAATGAAAGAGAATGGGCATATTGAGAGAATAAAGGTGTTGACATGGTATATAATAGCATTATCATAATGACATCATTGTCAGGATTATGCCTACTCCCTATACAAAGTCAGCCTATAGGCCTAATACCACTGAATGATGTGGCACATGTTACAGTTGACATTGGTCTCATACTATTGGAGATGAGAAGGGCTACACATGTTACGTGATTATCCTTGACTGGTGGTGAGCCGAATGCGTGATTGGGAGGTCAAAGTGACGATAGGATAGGAGTTCTAGCTGGTCACAAACTTCAAACCCACTCTTAGAGGCCACCAAGCCCACGGCAGTGAGGTCAGATGTCATGCATTAGCTAGTTCAGAAGGGGCGCAGTGTTTTCTGTGCCTCTGGACATGGAGTACCTGTCACAAAGAGAAAGTGCATCTGTCTGCTCTTAGACAAGTACAACATGTTGACCCCCTGTGGTGTAGACCTCCAACAGAAATGGCTGCAAAACATTCCAGCCACACATAGCGATTGAATCAAAGGTTATTCAGCCGCAACGGGAGTGGTGGAGCAAACCTTCATAGAAGACATATGGAGCAGAATCGCAACCTTCCCAGAGGCTTTGCCCCTGTGAAAATATCCTTCATAGATATGTCCAAACTTCAAATGTTCTGCAGTGTGTGGTGGAATCCCTTTGTTTCCTGTTCTTTGTGTCTGTGGTTTACAGTGGCCCATGTGCTCACGTCAGGTTGGTTTTGATACTGAGAAACCCCCCAACCAGCAGCACTAAACCCCCTGAGGCCAGAGGAGGCCCCACAGCCATAGACCTGCCTAGGCATGCACCTGCCAAGCCCCACAGTTTCTGCTCCTCTGTCTACTCCCCTACAGCGGATTCCCCCGGCATTCTGACTCCTGCTCCTCTCCCACTCGGTTCAGACAAGTCGTTCCTGGCTTCCAATAAGCGAGGCGAAGCATCCGCGTGATATACGCACAACGCTCTGTGTGCGCGCGATACACCTGGCACCCACAGACTTCCCCTCAGGTCTAAGACTCTCATTAGCACCTAGCCAAAGACACCCCTTGCTTTCATCTCAAACCGTCACAGACAAAGTGAGGCGCATCCTTTATAAACAAAATAAAATCGACACGCAGAGCCTCAGCATGTAGTCTAAACACGCTATGTCCACAAGCCAGGTGTGGTTAAGTAATTGCCTTCATCAAGACATCCACACGTTGCCTCCGAAACTGGTGCGTCACCACTGCAGCAAACACACCAGGGAGAGGGGAGGTGAGCCGATTGGCTATTGCCTTGCCAGGGATCGGCTCCACCACTGCAGGCAACTCCATGCAGGGCCAGGGCATCCACTCAGGTCCGCCCCATGGCAGACTGGGGGATTGATGGGCAGTAGCACAGCTAGCAGACTGTGTAATTACGCTACTTAGTCACTCAGTCACTCCAGACAGAGTGAAGTCAGCAACACTTGAATTCAGTGGGATTTCTGGGATTGGCAGATGAGTTCATACGTTTTTTGCTCGCCGCCCGAGTAAATACGACCTTAAATTAATGGATAACAGGAAAAAAAATGGATAGATGAATGACAATTACTCCTAAATGACCAGCAAACCAGTCAGAAGTCAGTTTTCGTGCAAGGGAACATGACATGTTAGGGAACTATTTCAGTTGATCTCATTGGGATAGGTATTTGTGAATACGAACACATATTTCAGGTGTGGTTTAAAAGAACAACCCCAAGCATTGAAATTAATTAGCGGTCTGAAACCTGGGTGAATGCAGGCGAAATTACTGTAGCTTTCCCTGGCTGGCATATTTTTGTATTTTGAGATAGGACTGCTTACTATAATGGACCTTGATATCGTCACCGGTCTTGCCTCACAACTTTATTAAGTCCAGAAATTGCAGTTAGTTAGTACCACATGTGGCAGACCAGGCATTGATGGCTGTTGACGGCCTCACATGTTCCTTCAGCTCAGCTGCATTAATAGCCAAGCCATTCAGCCTGCTGTCTCAGTGGGTAAGCCCCATTGGCAAGCAGTGATACATGGGATCCTGCTGTAACAATGCTCACCTGCACTCCAAAGGAGATCAAAACACAAAAGTGTGTGGGAGGGGGGAGCAAAGCTCACATGAGCTGTGAACTTTTCTGAGGGGGGATTCCCCCCCCCCTCACTTCAATGGCTTTTGTGTCAGGGTGGGTTGGGGTGCAGCGGCGCACTAATCTGTCAGAGTCAGAGGCTGCCGTGATAGGGTTGCGCCCCGCGGGGGGCCTGAGGTCATCCCGAGTGGCACTCAGATCTGATCAGCAGCGATTGTTCCCCCATGATCCTCTCCCTCTCTCTCTGCCTACCTCTTTCTCTCTCCCTGTCTCAAGGCCTCCAGCGGCACTCAGACATCCCAGGCTCGGCAGAGTGTCAGAGTGTCTGCAGTTACATTGGCAAGGCCTCTCTCGCTGATCCTGCTGCCGTGTAGAGTGGTGTCGCTGGCCCTGTCTGGGGCCCCTGGATTCTCTGCCTTACAGCACTGACAGTACACTTTCTCTTTATCTCTCTCTCTCACACACACACACACACACACACACACACACACACACACACACACACACACACACACACACACACACACACTAGCTAGCTCTCATCTTACACTCAAACACACAGTCACAGTTGTACTTCAAATGGGCCAGGGAACTACACACATAATATCCAATGCTGTGTTCCAGCTGTATCAAACTCAAAAATGTCTATGTATGCTGATAAAAAAAGCAGTACAGTTTAGCAATGTCATAAAACAGATAAGGATCGTGAATGTTCTGTCTCTGAATTAGCTTAGCTTACAGTACGTAAAGATGCAGTTTGGGATCTTAAGCACTTACAAATTCGTAACATATTGTATTGGAATTTGTAAAATATCTGCCTGAAACTCTGGAGCATCACTTTAAAATCTACACTACAGCAATGCAGATGTGGTGCAAGGGGTATTGCGCCACATTGCATACAGATAGATGTAGGATCTTAATTTGAGCCAGTTTGCGACAGCGGGAAAATAATCCTGCAGCAACAGGAAATGTGAATTATTATTATTATAAAACATTTTTTTTTAATTTGTTCTGACCTTTTCTCCCCAATTTTCTCTGCCACTCGAGTCATGCGTCTTCCAAAACCCACCAAACCGCACTTCTTAACACCCGCTCGCTTAACCCGGAAGCCAGCTGGACCAATGTGTCGGAGGAAACACTGTTCAACTGATGACCGAGGTCAGCCTGCAGGCACCCGGCCCGCCACAAGGAGTCACTAGCGCTCGATGAGCCAAGTAAAGCCCCCCCGGCCAAACCCTCCCCTAACCAGGACAACGCTGGGCCAATTGTCTGCCGCCCGATGGGACTCCCCATCACGGCCAGTTGTGATACAGCCCTGGATCGAACCCGGGTCTGTAGTGATGCACTGCGATGCAGTGCCTTCGACTACAAGAAATTTCTGCACAAATTTCCTGGTGTGCAGGAAAAACCTCAACAGGTCCTATATCTGTAGGTAGGTAAGGGCATGTTTGTGTGTTTATGAAAGCTGCATACACTTTGAATAAATAAACAATAAAACTACAAAATCCCAAAACTACTTTATGGCAAACATAACAACTTCTGGAAGACGCCGTGCAGTTTTGTTTGAGCTTGTCATCATAGTAAGCATGTTAAAACATGGACATAGCAAACATCACCCCCCTTATTTTAGGAGAAAAATCTGTCAATTAAAATTAATTACTTCAATGAAACTATAATGGTTTCTGGCATCCCTGGCTGATCTGGGCTGTCTCGTTGTGGTGATTAATCCATGTTTAGGCACATCTAAACTCAGCAAAAAAAGAAATGTCCTCACTGTAAACTGGGTTTATTTTCAGCAAACTTAACTTGTGTAAATATTTGTACGAACATTACAAGATTCAACAACTGAGACATGAACTGAACAAGTTTCACAGACATGTGACTAACAGAAATGGAACGATATGTCGCCGAAAACAAGGGGGGGGGTACAAAATCAATAGTAATAGTCAGTATCTGGCGTGGCCACCAGCTGCATTAAAAAAAATATTATTAAACCTTTATTTAACCAGGAAGGGCTCATTGAGAATTCAAATCTATTTTTCAAGAGCGTCCTGGCCAAGATAGGCAGCACCAAGTCATTACAAAAATTACAGACAAACAACATGAAAAACTACAAGTAATCTAGTAAAAAACATAGAATTCACAAGAGTATAACAAAATCAAAAACAGCCAATTAAAACCATTGACAGGTCAGGGAATCAGTATCAAGATCATAAGTGATACCAATTAATACCAATTAAGTACTGCAGTGCATCTCCTCCTCACGGACTGCACCAGATTTGCCAGTTCTTTCTGGGAGATGTTACCCCACCAAGGCACCTGCAAGTTCCCGGACATTTCTGGGGGGAATAGCCCTAGCCCCCACCCTCCAATCCAACAGGTCCCAGACGTGCTCAATGGGATTGAGATCCGGACTCTTCGCTGGCCTTGGCAGAACACTGACATTCCTGTCTTTCAGGAAATCACTCAAAGAATGAGCAGTATGGCTGGTGGTATTGTCATGCTGGAGGGTCATGTTAGGATGAGCCTGCAGGAAGAGTACCACATGAGGGAGGAGGATGTCTTCCCTGTAACGCACAGCGTTGAGATTGCCTGCAATGACAACAAGCTCAGTCTGATGATGCTGTGACACACCGCCCCAGATCATGACGGACCCTCCACCTTCAAATCGATCCCGCTCCAGAGTACAGGCCTTGGTGTGACGCTCATTCCTTCGACAATAAACACGAATCTGACCATCACCCCTGGTGAGACAAAACCGCGACTCATCAGCACTTTTTGCCAGTCCTGTCTGGTCCAGCGACAGAGGGTTTGTGCCCATAGGTGACGTTGTTGCCAGTGATGTCTGGTGAGGACCTGCCTTACAACAGGCCTACAAGCCCTCAATCCAGTCTCTCTCAGCCTATTGCAGACAATCTGAGCACTGATGGAGGGATTGTGCGTTCCTGGTGTAACTCGGGCATTTGTTGCTGCCATCCTGTACCTGTCCCGCAGGTGTGATGTTGGGATGTACCGATCCTGTGCAGGTGTTGTTACACGTGGTCTGCCACTGAGAGGACGATAAGCTGTCCGTCCTGTCTCCCTGTAGCGCTGTCTTAGGCGTCTCGCAGTACAGAAATTGCAATTTATTGCCCTGGCCACATCTGCAGTCCTCATGCCTCCTTGCAGCATGCCTCATGCCTTGTCGAACTGCTTTGCTTTATCTTGGCCATGTTGCAATTGTAAATGAGATCTTGTTCTCAACTTGCCTACCTGGTTAAATAAACGTGAAATAAATAAATAAATAAATAAATAAAAATGTTCACGCAGATGAGCAGGGACCCTGGGCATCTTTCTTTTGGTGATTTCCAGAGTCAGTAGAAAGGCCTCTTTAGTGTCCTAAGTTTTCATAACTGTGACCTTAATTGCCTACCGTCTGGAAGCTGTTAGTGTCTTAACGACCGTTCCACAGGTGCATGTTCATTAATTGTTGATGGTTCATTGAACAAGCATGGCGAACACTGTTTAAACCCTTTGCAATGAAGATCTGTGAAGTTATTTGGAATTTTACGAATTATCTTTGAAAGACAGGGTCCTGAAAAAGGGACGTTTCTTTTTGGCTGAGTTTATATGCCAGCCCAAAGTGAGGCACCGGGAGTTTTAGGAATGCCTTATGTCCATTACCACACACTGAACTGCACACAAACACCCAGTCAATCTTAAATCACACAGACACAGATCACATATCATCAATAGGTAAACCACAAACGAATAACAAAGAAATGAGCCACTGGTGTGTTTGTGTCTTATTATTGTACATGGGGCCTTCCCCAGAGGAGAAACAAACAGACAGGTTCGTGTGTGTGTTATCTTTCGAATCATCAGGGTCTCTGGAGGCTAACAAGAGGGAGCACTTTGAAAAGTCAATACGAATAGGTCATATCCCTTCCCTGAAGAGGGGCTATTAGCTTCTGTTGCTGGGGGGGCTCATAAAGTCAATAACACTCACCAAGTCAAACCATTCCCCACAGAAAAACTAAAATCAACGCAACCGGCTGCAAATCCAACTATGAGCACAGAGTATTTTAAACCACTGGGACAAAAAAGCTTCATTTGTATATTGAGAGGCAATCCTCTTTTTTTGGGACAATCTGCCTCTGTGGAGGGCCTCCCCTGGCATATACTGTATAACCCTCCCTCTCATTGAGGCAGTGAGTTCAGAGAGGGCACTCTATTTTACTCAATGGCAGCAGATCCTATAGATAGCTTCTCCTTAGAAAGCTGTATGGAGAGACTGTGGGAGACTGTGTAGCGTAGGCGCTAGGTAGTGATACTATGTCTGGCTGGGATGGTACGTGACATACTCCCCCCCCTCTCTCTGTGTGTTGCAGGTCCCTAGCCCTGGGGCAGCAGTACTCGTCTCTGGGCTCCCAACCCATTCTGTGCGGCTCCATCCCTGGCCTGGTGCCCAAGCAGCTGCGCTTCTGTCGCAACTACATCGAGATCATGCCCAGCGTGGCCGAGGGCGTGAAGCTGGGCATCCAGGAGTGCCAGCACCAGTTCAGGGGCCGGCGTTGGAACTGCACCACCATCAAGGACAACCTAGCCATCTTCGGCCCTGTGCTGGACAAGGGTAGGCTTCTTACTCTAACAGGACTGTTTGTCTAAAGAATACAAATATACTCCTCTCCCCAATGGCCGAATACTACTAATGAGGTATTTATATGAGGGATATCGGTTCTATATTTTGGGGGGTATATGAATGACAGCCAAGTATCATATAAAACATACAAAAAAAACAAATTGATGTACAAGAAGAATGATATTGGACTACTCTGTAAAAAAAGGAGATAATCTGACCTCAGCAGGGGTTTGCAGGTTCTAGGAGGTTTGCAGGTTCTAGGGGGTTTGCCGGTTCTACTTTTTCTCATGGCGGTGATACAAACATTAAAGGACATGTCAGTGAGAAAACGTGAGAAAAAGTGTGAACAAGTGTGAGGAAAGTACAGCAAGCTGACATAGGAATAGAAGAACCCGCTACTCTGCAGATGAGCACTGCCTGTCCCCTGTGCTCCGGCTGACAATTGACTCGCAGGGTAATAACAGTACCATCTATACACCTTTCCTTACTGCAGTGAGAAATGAGCGCCGATACAAGGAGGGACAGATGATTCAACGTCCATCCACCGCTCTACCTTCAACATCGCGTCTTTTGAGTTTGTGTGTCTTCTTCCCGGGTTTCCCAACCTCGCTGACGTTTTTAGACAGTGAAAGAAGGTTAGTCGGTGTTGTGAATCGCTCAAGATTAGCTCACACAATTCAATTTGATACGCAGTTGTTACAGTTGACACACGAGAGATCATCTATCAGGCTTTTCACACTAAATACTAAGCACCGACGGTCTTGACACTGACTGGTTGCTTTAAACAATCTGATGCAAAAACACAGAACGCACAAAAACAGAACCCGGGGGTGCTCGGAGTACGCCTTGAAATCCCTAATGATGAAGATGGGTTTTTTGTGTTGTGGAGTGAGGCTGCTGATTGGAAATGAATTAGCCTGTGTGTCAGAGGGGAAGGGATCTGGGCAGGAATGGGTAGTGTGAACCTCCCTCGCTCTCCTCAATAAAATAAATAAAAAGGGAGAGGGGAGGCCAAATGAGATTACAGGCAACATAAAAGGGCTGGGGGGCTCAGCTCAACCCCTACTGTGCATGAAGACCAGTGCGCGCCTCACACAGCCCGGCTCCCACGGACGCTCCATTCACACGCCCTTTTGACTCTGTCATGAAAACAGGCTGAAAGGGAATCTCCCAACCTACCCCGGGCCGGCACGTTGGGGTGAAGTGGAAGGAAGGCAGGGGGTGCTGGCGAGGGAGGGGGGCAGCCTGAGTCGGAGTGACGGGCAAGGGGTTGGCGAGGAGGGAAGGGGCCCCAGACCAGGGTGGCTATAACCAGTCCACCACCACCTTAACTACTATGGGGGAAATGGGGAGTGGAGGTGGTGGTGGTATTGGAGGATGGTGTTTCAGGGTGGTGGCAGAGGGAGGGTGTTGGGGGGGGGTTAAGGGAATGCCAGCTCTGGGCAGAGTAGAGTTGTGGGGGCGCGAGTCGCTGGGCCCTTTGTGTGGGTAATACAGTGTGACACAAGGGAAACAAAGGCGGATTGATGGGCCCAGCAGGTAGCAGGAGCAGCGCTAGCCTTGGCTGACAACCAGAGCTCCAGGGGCCCACAGCTCACAGGCCCCTGTTGTGGAGAGCCCAGCAGGGCTTGCCAGGGTAGCTGGGACTCCCGGTCGCCTCCCAACCAGAGGTGTATGTGATCCAATCAAACAAACATTCACAGGTTTTAGCACAAAAATGTTGCTTTATAGCTGTTCACTTAGAATGAAGCACACTGGGGGGGGAAAAATGTAGATTGTGGACACTTGAGACAATTTCTTTAGTCATGGTTTAGTGACTATACGTTTAGAAGATGTATTAACTGATTAGATAGTGTGCGACATGCTTTCATGTAGATAAGAGGTGATGTTTAGTGGTAATCTAGTGACTTTTAATACGTTTCCACTTCCCCGGATTTCCCATCAGAGCAGCCATATGACCTCTCACCCTATTATGAACCTATGACCCTATTCAGCCGTTCACATGAAGGTTTCATTCAAACAAAGGATGTGTAACATAAAATGCTCAAATAAAAAAGGGTAACCTCATGAAAGGCTGTGAACGCTAATTCACTTTATGAACACATGAAATGTCCCCTGGCAACCCAGACTACACCTTTTACAAATTATGATTCTCTCTGCTTAATGCAAATCAGCACCACAAAGACTTGTAGATTCGGCTTACACTGTAGAGTAACTAACGTCCCTGCAGGTATGTAGTAGAGAACACTACTAACTACAGTTAGTTTTAGGGGGGGTGGGCCTCCCTAGATTTAACAGTGAATCCATTGCAGGGAGTTGGCCCTCCCCTTACCCTCCGGGTTTGTGTGTGTGTGTCCCTGCCTGTGTGTGTGTGTGTGTGTGTGTGTGTGTGTGCCTGCCTGCCTGCGTGTGTGTGCGTGCCTGCCTGCCTGCCTGCCTGCCTGCCTGCCTGCGTGCGTGCGTGCGTGCGTGTGCAGTCTGAGGTGGTGCAGCAGAGAAATGGATGAGCCCACAGTAAGTGTGCTGTGATTGCGAAACAATGGTGTCTGGTTACATAATAAGCGGTTGCGCTCAAAGGAGGCGTAACTCCATCTCTCAGCACGAACACGGCAGCAGAGCAGAGCAGATGGCCTGCTCAGTTTCTACCCAGAGGCCCTGTGGGCTCTGACGGAGGGAGGGGGGGGACAACATTCCTGAAACACTATCCAGATGCAAAACAGCACACCTCGGGGATGACAGGAGGTCACCGAGATCTCACTGAACATTAGGCCCGACTGACACCAGCCACAATGGGTTGATGTCACAGCCAGGGGACACTGTCTACTGTAGCCATATCGCTACGACGTGTTCCAAAAACCATAGGTAGTGATCAGAGTCTAATGTTTTAACTCCTCTCACGGACAGGTCTCAGAATCTTTTTTGAAATTCTTGCAGTATCCTTTTCATTGACCGTATTGAAGTTGGCAGCAGTGAAACGTGCTGCGTTCAGAAGATGTGGCACTAAAGATGGATTCCTTTAATATACTCTTGTCTTTTTCTCTCTAGCGACCAGAGAGTCGGCGTTCGTCCACGCCGTCGCCTCAGCGGGGGTGGCGTTTGCTGTGACTCGGTCCTGCGCCGAGGGCACGTCCACCATGTGTGGCTGTGACTCCCACCACAAGGGTCCCCCGGGGGAGGGCTGGAAGTGGGGCGGCTGCAGCGAGGACGCTGAGTTCGGGGTGCTGGTGTCCAGAGAGTTTGCCGATGCCAGAGAGAACCGCCCCGACGCGCGCTCGGCTATGAATCGGCACAACAACGAAGCAGGACGCACGGTAAATAGACCTACACTGAGGATTTACTGTACTGATATATTGGTAGCACACACTATACAGTTAAGTATACAACTGTTGGTAACACAAAGGACGTAATGTAGATACACATATGTACCACAGTTTACTACACAGCCAAGCGAGATGCAGTGTATAAACTTATACTTATAGGTATATTCCGTACACATATATCAGTAGACAATGATACAGGACACACCCTGAACACACCCAGGCCTGTAACTAAAGAAAGATAAAAAAAAAAATGCACAGTAGCAAAGATACAATGAACAAAGATCTGCTTGTTTGGCAATCGGATGGAATTATCCACAGTAAACATTACACTACCAGATTACTAATTCTATGACAGGAAGGATTTTGGTATTTGACTTAAGTTCAGTCCACATTTCTGCGAGTTCCTGCCTGAAAGGTAGCACTTCAACCTGAATGATTGGGTAATTATCTGTTGTTAAAAAAAAAAAAAATTCAATGGCCCTGCCTTTCCTAACCGAAATTCCCTGAGAGACAAATAACCAGAGTTAGTGTGAGGGGGAAGAGAAGGGAATCAGCTCGGACTTAAACCATCACTCGCTGCTGTCATTGCTCAGTGCAATATCTGGTGAGCTACTCCTCACCAACATGCTGAGGGGCAATTGGAGAGACCACAACGGCAACAAGGCAGTCCTTTGATCTGACGAGACAGGAGCAGGGAGACCACAGGAGCTGCAAAACGGCAGGCAGCCCAGTCAGGACCCCTTTCTCTCTCTCAACCCTGATCCCAGCCGCCCCACCTGGCCCTCTCACGCTCCGTTGTTTACCTCGGGTCCCCTGGGAGATGCCAGGGGCCTGACAAGCCCGGGACATGATGTCAGAACTAAGAACCTTTCCACCCCTCACCGCCCCCACTCCCCTCTCGCCCAAAGGTGCCACACACACACCTGCCTTCCGCCGCAGCTGGGGGAATTCTGCAGCTAAATATAGTTGGGGAATTAAAGCACAACAAATCTAAACAAAAGGCGAAGAGAGCTTTTCTCACGTAAACGCAGTGACTTCAGAATGAATTAGCGGCTGCACGCTACAAAACGCCTGCCTCTGTTTCACAGCTGCCTGAACCACAGCTGTAGACCGAGCCAGGTAGCATGTTGTTCTCAACCTACAGGTCGGTACTCAGTAGTCACTCAGGTTATTGATAAGAATAGTTGTTCAAAAATGGGCTGTCTGGTGAAAGACTAAACAATAAGGGTGATAGACAAAACAAACATGCCCCTAGACTAAACAAACTGAAACCCAGACTAAACAAATCACCATCAGACAGAATGTGTTATATTGACAAGCTACCAATCACATTTACTGTACACTGTGGTGAATTCAACTCTCTTTTTCTCTCAGACCATCCTGGACCACATGCACCTGCGCTGCAAATGCCATGGCCTGTCGGGCAGCTGCGAGGTGAAAACATGCTGGTGGGCGCAGCCCGACTTCCGCATGCTGGGCGACTACCTGAAGGACAAGTACGACAGCGCCTCGGAGATGGTGGTGGAGAAGCACCGCGAGTCGCGCGGCTGGGTGGAGACGCTGCGCGCCAAGTACGCCTTCTTCAAGCACCCCACGGAGCGCGACCTGGTCTACTACGAGGGCTCGCCCAACTTCTGCGAGCCCAACCCGGAGACGGGCTCATTCGGCACGCGCGACCGCGCCTGCAATGTGTCCTCGCACGGCATCGAGGGCTGCGACCTGCTCTGCTGCGGCAGGGGCCACAACACTCGGACTGAGAAGCGCAAGGAGAAGTGCCACTGCATCTTCCACTGGTGCTGCTACGTCAGCTGCCAGGAGTGTGTGCGGGTCTACGACGTGCACACGTGCAAGTGAGAGCCTTGTGCGCTGGCTCGGACAGAATGATGGACCACAGCGGCCATCGCAGACACACTGCAGTCATCGCATGCATACAGACTTAAGTACAGACAGACACCAATGGGGAGTGGCATTTCTGTACGGGAACTCCATACTTCTGGACCCTTGTGATAAAAATGTCCCTCATATCCTTCTTCCAAGCCCTGCATCCTCCATATGAGACGGCCCGGCCCATCCATTGGAACAAGCTCAGTCAGTTTGACCAGTTCACATTCCTGCAGCATTGGGCCATGACCCCTTCTTAATTTATTGCTCTCGAATGGACATCCTTTCCAACGAACACCTGATTTCACCAGTCAAACACCTGGCTGGTGGACTATTGTGAACGCAAGCAGTTCCCCAACGTCACTCGTCAATCCAAACCGTACTGTTACACACACATGGCGGCAGCCCAGGAACCTACCACTTTTAACTACTGAGCGGGCTGTTACTGGACCCTGCCCTTCTAAACTAAGCTACTGAGCGGATGAGATCTCCACTTTCTCAACCCCTGTACTGGTACTGTACTGCAGCAGTCACCTATCTGAGACGCCTGGAAGATGTGCTAGAGCGTGATTTCATAGCCGCACATTTCTGAAATATTAGCAATGGGCCGGGACTGGAGGTGGTATGCAGGAAGGGACATGTGCACGAACCAAACATGCTTGTTTCCACTCATGGACATTTCTGCACATGTATGCACTATTCAGCTGTACACAAACTGTCTGGAGGAGGTGGAACTTGAGCAATTGTTATTTATGAGAGCAAATGCATTCTTCTTGTTGATCTCAAGATCAGATACACTTTTCTGGAATTTCCCTTTTACAGTCTTTGAGTAAATTATAACGATATGTCATAGAGAAGAAAACGGTCAGGACAAAACAACAGATACAAGGGTTCAGGTTTAAGAGGTCGTACTTCATTGGATTAACATTGAATTGATGGATCACCAGGTCATTTTGCACTTGCAATAGGCCCAATGCTAATGAATAATTATACTAATAGCGGGTCATACTACGACAATGAGATTATAATTGTATCGAACACTCGGGGACGGTCCATTTCATTAGGTTCCTCATAGTGCTGTGAGGTCCTTGTTCTTAGCGAAACCCTGCTCACCAGTGAAAGGTGATGACAAGTGGAGAAAGCAGAAAGTGTCAAGTCATCAATAGCCCCCTTTCCTCCATCTCCTTCCCTTAAATTGCCAGTGATGTGAAACGTCTTGACAATAGAAGCAATATGTTGGAAACTTGTTCAGAGACGACGTGTCTGTTGGAGACAAATGGAGGAGACGAGGGTAAGAAGGTTATGTAAGCCTATTGGGATACAGCTGATGTGCTGACTGCCAGTGACAGGGGTGTAAGGGTTAGGGATGGCAGGCACGTGGGATAAACTGAGAGGTTTCCACACAACATGTTCTGACAGTCCTACGTGCTTCCTATTCATTATATTTAACAAAAAATACAATTTACCCCAGGTAGTATAGGCTCCTCTCTGTGACATATGGCAGTTCAGCAACTGCGTCACCCTCTAAAAAGCCCTCCCTACCAGGGCACTTTTGTCGTTCCTTCCTTTCCTGCCCGCTATATCCAAAGTTTTGTACAAAGGTTTTAAAGTTAATAATTCCCTTTTTATTTTATAATCTGAAAATGTTATGTTTTTATAAATATTATTTATTATACAACGTGTATATATCTGAACTAAGATTATATATTTGAAGAACAAATGACTGTCTCATGCTTTTCCTTCTTAGCCAGAGGTACTTTTCTAATCATTTCAGTTTGTAAGCATCAATTCCTCTACATTTCCTTACCAAATCATGTATATAGACATTGCACATAACACTTTTGAACTCATTTATAAAATGGCAAGCTGCGATGGTGTTCCAAACTGTGATAGACAGTTATCCATGCTTAATAAATAGTCCCATCCTTACTAACTCAAAATAATGTCTCAATCTGCTCTAGAACTCTGTGAAACGTCTGCAATTTGTCTCGATCAAGTCCATCTCTCCCTGATAAAATCTAGAGGTAAATGACACATGCATCAATCCATAACACACACACACACACACACACACACACACACACACACACACACTTAGAAAAGTACTGTACGAAATGTTAATGTGTCCAATTTTATTGCGATAATACAATTGCAACTTGGTCATAAGTTTTACAACGTTCAAGACTTCATTACAAATAGATTTAGAGAGAGAAAAAAAAGCACACTGGCCACTGCAAATAATGTATACATCTGGTTGATATATCCATACATTTACACTTGAATTGTGTTTATCTGAAACAAACCTGCATACTGTACTTCTGTATATAAAATGGCAGTGTGTTCGGCATGCACACGGATTGGGGACGGGGGGAGGCGAGCTATAATGTCGGGCATATAGCCTTTATACAGAACAGTGTACAGAGACTCTGATGTATCAGGTAGAGAGAGATAAGGCACATGGGTTCATAGTCAAAAGAGGGTCGTGCCACATCCTGAAAAAGAACCACATCTCTCCTGTTCTATAAAAGGCAGACACTTTCTGGCATAGGATGTTCATTTCTGTTAGCTACGCAGGCTGAACGACAGCTCACAACACCGCAGAAACACTGAGAGAGGACCACCAGTAACGGCAGAGAGTAACAACGATATGCTTTTAAACCTAGTATACCACCACTTATCAGTCCCTCGCCTCGTCCACAGAGAAACAACACGGCCAGCAGGCAAAGGCACAACAGAGGTCATCCGTAGAAAACAGCATGATACAGAAACTATTTCAACAGGAATATCAGGCGTGGTTGGTGGGGGTTCCCTTCTAAAATGGTCTTGGTCTGAAAATGGATTCGTTTTTCCAGTTACTATCTAATCAATATTTTTTTGTAACATGATTAAGTATCCATGACAATTATTCATAAAACAAAGAGAGTCAAAAATGAAAACATAATAAAAACCAAAAAAGTGAGCAGAGCAAAGGGTAAAGGCTTGGAACCATCATTTCCTGGAATGATTAGAGATCTACGTGCGTAATATCGAACTCATCGTATACACGTTTGTGCTAACACTTTCCTCATCTAATACCTACTGAGTTAGAAACATTACAACCACCTTATTTTTGCTTTTTATACATAAAATCCCACAGAGTGCTAGCAGCACAGATCACAACACTTTGGATGCGTCACTAATGGCGCCCTATTCAGTGCTCTTGTTTTGACCAGGACCTATAGAGCTCTGGTCAAAAAGCAGTGCACTATATAGGGAATAGAGTGCCATTTGAATCAGAAATAAAAATTGTACACAGAACAAGTGCTTAATTCTCACTTAAATTCTCACTTAAATTCACACACACAGAGAGGTCGTGTTGATGAGGAAGAGGCTGGGTCATTCGGTGTTGCCATGGAGACACGAGGTACAGAGATTACACAGGGAGTGTTGGGGATGGACAGCACCCAGGCTTCCGCTCCTCAGCCACTGAGGGTAAAAGTGAGAGGGAGTTAGAAGAACAGGAAGGAAGAGAAAGAGGGAGAATCTGCATATTTGTTTGATTCCAACCCTACTCTAACACAACCCTGCTCTACGCTTTGTTCAAGTACTTACTGGGAGAGACAGCTAACTGCTGGGCAATGCAGCTCCACCGTGGACTTAGATGGGTATAGAACCCAACCTGTGGGGAGCAAGGAGACATGCTTTCATTAAATCCGTCAACCAACAACGAACCCAAACAAGAACCAGGTGGTGTGAGAGGACGGAACAGAAGAGTGTTCTACTTACGCTCCCTGTTCTCTCAGCAGGGTAAGGAACTTACTAACTCTGTATTCAGGATCCATCTGGAAGACACACACACACACGCTTGTTAGCGCTCTTTGGGCATGTGCCCATCTTTGTCTACATTTTCTATATAACCTCCTTTCCAACAACTTGTTTAAAAGTAGACAGCAGATGTTTCTCAGTGGGCCTGGGGCCAGCACAGCACAGGTGCCTGCAGGGCTGTCTGTAATTGGCTGGGAAGGTTTGAGTGGGCGGGCTTTGAGGGAAGTGAATCAACAGTAGGGCGACAGGAGGGAGTGATACATGTGGCAATCTGAATAGTCGCAGCATGGAGAGTGGGTCTTATGTCTGGCTAACCGAGGGGGAGAACCAGCTCACAGAGCGAGACAGACAGACAGACAGACAGACAGACAGACAGACAGACAGACAGACAGACAGACAGACAGACAGACAGAGAGAGCGAGACAGACAGACAGAGAGAGCGAGACAGACAGACAGACAGACAGACAGAGAGAGACAGACAGACAGAGAGAGCCAGACAGACAGACAGAGAGAGCCAGACAGACAGAGAGAGCCAGACAGACAGACAGACAGACAGAGAGAGCCAGACAGACAGACAGACAGAGCCAGACAGACAGAGAGAGCCAGACAGACAGAGAGAGCCAGACAGACAGACAGAGAGAGCCAGACAGACAGAGAGAGCCAGACAGACAGACAGACAGACAGACAGACAGACAGACAGACAGACAGAGAGAGCCAGACAGACAGACAGACAGACAGACAGACAGACAGACAGACAGACAGACAGACAGACAGACAGACAGAGAGAGCGAGACAGACAGAGAGAGCGAGACAGACAGAGAGAGCGAGACAGACAGAGAGAGCCAGACAGACAGAGAGCCAGACAGACAGAGAGAGCCAGACAGACAGAGAGAGCCAGACAGACAGAGAGAGCCAGACAGACAGAGAGAGCCAGACAGACAGAGAGAGCCAGACAGACAGAGA
>NC_068444.1:47681508-47684008 GCF_023373465.1 Oncorhynchus keta
AGAGACAGAGCGAGACAGACGGAGAGACAGAGCGAGACAGACAGAGAGACAGAGCGAGACAGACAGAGAGACAGAGCGAGACAGACAGAGAGACAGAGCGAGACAGACAGAGAGACAGAGCGAGACAGACAGAGAGACAGAGCGAGACAGACAGAGAGACAGAGCGAGACAGACAGAGAGACAGAGCGAGACAGACAGAGAGACAGAGCGAGACAGACAGAGAGACAGAGCGAGACAGACAGAGACAGAGCGAGACAGACAGACAGACAGACAGACAGACAGAGCGAGACAGACAGACAGAGCGAAACAGACAGACAGACAGACAGAGAGACAGAGCGAGACAGACAGAGAGACAGAGCGAGACAGACAGAGAGACAGAGCGAGACAGACAGACAGAGCGAGACAGACAGACAGAGCGAAACAGACAGACAGACAGACAGACAGACAGACAGACAGACAGAGAGCGAGACAGAGAGCGAGACAGAGAGCGAGACAGAGAGCGAGACAGACAGACAGACAGACAGAGAGCGAGACAGACAGACAGACAGAGAGCGAGACAGACAGACAGACAGAGACAGAGCGAGACAGACAGAGACAGAGCGAGACAGACAGAGACAGAGCGAGACAGACAGAGACAGAGAGACAGAGACAGACAGAGCGAGACAGACAGAGCGAGACAGAAAGACAGACAGAGCGAGACAGACAGACAGACAGAGCGAGACAGACAGACAGACAGACAGACAGACAGACAGAGCGAGACAGACAGACAGACAGACAGAGCGAGACAGACAGACAGACAGACAGAGCGAGACAGACAGACAGAGCGACAGAGCGAGACAGACAGAGAGACAGAGCGAGACAGACGGAGAGACAGAGCGAGACAGACAGAGAGACAGAGCGAGACAGACAGAGAGACAGAGCGAGACAGACAGAGAGACAGAGCGAGACAGACAGAGAGACAGAGCGAGACAGACAGAGAGACAGAGCGAGACAGACAGAGAGACAGAGCGAGACAGACAGAGAGACAGAGCGAGACAGACAGAGAGACAGAGCGAGACAGACAGAGAGACAGAGCGAGACAGACAGAGAGACAGAGCGAGACAGACAGAGAGACAGAGCGAGACAGAGCGAGACAGACAGACAGACAGACAGACAGACAGACAGACAGACAGACAGACAGACAGACAGACAGAGAGCGAGACAGAGAGCGAGACAGAGAGCGAGACAGACAGACAGAGAGCGAGACAGACAGACAGACAGACAGAGCGAGACAGACGGAGAGACAGAGCGAGACAGACGGAGAGACAGAGCGAGACAGACGGAGAGACAGAGCGAGACAGACGGAGAGACAGAGCGAGACAGACAGAGAGACAGAGCGAGACAGACAGAGAGACAGAGCGAGACAGACAGAGAGACAGAGCGAGACAGACAGAGAGACAGAGCGAGACAGACGGAGAGACAGAGCGAGACAGACAGAGAGACAGAGCGAGACAGACAGAGAGACAGAGCGAGACAGACAGAGAGACAGAGCGAGACAGACAGAGAGACAGAGCGAGACAGACAGAGAGACAGAGCGAGACAGACAGAGAGACAGAGCGAGACAGACAGAGACAGAGCGAGACAGACAGAGACAGAGCGAGACAGACAGAGACAGAGCGAGACAGACAGAGACAGAGCGAGACAGACAGAGACAGAGCGAGACAGACAGAGACAGAGCGAGACAGAGACAGACAGAGCGAGACAGACAGAGCGAGACAGACAGACAGACAGAGCGAGACAGACAGACAGACAGAGCGAGACAGACAGACAGACAGACAGACAGACAGAGCGAGACAGACAGACAGACAGACAGAGCGAGACAGACAGACAGACAGACAGACAGAGCGAGACAGACAGACAGACAGACAGAGCGAGACAGACAGACAGAGCGACAGAGCGAGACAGACAGAGCGACAGAGCGAGACAGACAGAGAGACAGAGCGAGACAGACAGAGCGACAGAGCGAGACAGACGGAGAGACAGAGCGAGACAGACGGAGAGACAGAGCGAGACAGACAGAGAGACAGAGCGAGACAGACAGAGAGACAGAGCGAGACAGACAGAGCGAGACAGAGCGAGACAGAGCGAGACAGACAGAGCGAGACAGACAGAGCGAGACAGAGCGAGACAGACAGAGACAGAGCGAGACAGACAGAGACAGAGCGAGACAGACAGAGACAGAGCGAGACAGACAGAGACAGAGCGAGACAGACAGAGACAGAGCGAGACAGACAGAGACAGAGCGAGACAGACAGAGACAGAGCGAGACAGACAGAGACAGAGCGAGACAGAGACAGACAGAGCGAGACAGACAGAGACAGACAGAGCGAGACAGACAGAGACAGACAGAGCGAGACAGACAGACAGACAGAGCGAGACAGACAGACAGACAGAGCGAGACAGACAGACAGACAGAGCGAGACAGACAGACAGACAGACAGACAGACAGAGCGAGACAGAC
>NC_068444.1:49061508-49064008 GCF_023373465.1 Oncorhynchus keta
ATGGTTAAAAATTATTTTCAGGGTCCTTTCAGAATGGCGCAAATTCGGCATGTCCGGGGTCACCGTTTTTAAGTCCCGAAAAAAAAAAAAAAAAAAAAAAAAAACTTTTTTGAAAATGGTTAAAAATTATTTTCAGGGTCCTTTCAGAATGGCGCAAATTCGGCATGTCCGGGGTCACCGTTTTTAAGTCCCGAAAAAAAAAAAAAAAAAAAAAAAAATCACTTTTTTGAAAATGGTTAAAAATTATTTTCAGGGTCCTTTCAGAATGGCGCAAATTCGGCATGTCCGGGGTCACCGTTTTTAAGTCGAAAAAAAAAAAAAAAAAAAAACTTTTTTGAAAATGGTTAAAAATTATTTTCAGGGTCCTTTCAGAATGGCGCAAATTCGGCATGTCAGGGTCACCGTTTTTAAGTCCGAAAAAAAAAAAAAAAAAAAACTTTTTTGAAAATGGTTAAAAATTATTTTCAGGGTCCTTTCAGAATGGCGCAAATTCGGCATGTCCGGGGTCACCGTTTTTAAGTCCCGAAAAAAAAAAAAAAAAAAAAAAAAAAATCACTTTTTTGAAAATGGTTAAAAATTATTTTCGGGGTCCTTTCAGAATGGCGCAAATTCGGCATGTCCGGGGTCACCGTTTTTAAGTCCCGAAAAAAAAAAAAAAAAAAAAAAAAAAAAACTTTTTTGAAAATGGTTAAAAATTATTTTCAGGGTCCTTTCAGAATGGCGCAAATTCGGCATGTCCGGGGTCACCGTTTTTAAGTCCCGAAAAAAAAAAAAAAAAAACTTTTTTGAAAATGGTTAAAAATTATTTTCAGGGTCCTTTCAGAATGGCGCAAATTCGGCATGTCCGGGGTCACCGTTTTTAAGTCGAAAAAAAAAAAAAAAAAAAAAAAAAAAACTTTTTTGAAAATGGTTAAAAATTATTTTCAGGGTCCTTTCAGAATGGCGCAAATTCGGCATGTCCGGGGTCACCGTTTTTAAGTCCCGAAAAAAAAAAAAAAAAAAAAAAAAACTTTTTTGAAAATGGTTAAAAATTATTTTCAGGGTCCTTTCAGAATGGCGCAAATTCGGCATGTCCGGGGTCACCGTTTTTAAGTCCCGAAAAAAAAAAAAAAAAAAAAAAAAAACTTTTTTGAAAATGGTTAAAAATTATTTTCAGGGTCCTTTCAGAATGGCGCAAATTCGGCATGTCCAGGGTCACCGTTTTTAAGTCCGAAAAAAAAAAAAAAAAAAAAAATCACTTTTTTGTGAAAATGGTTAAAAATTATTTTCAGGGTCCTTTCAGAATGGCGCAAATTCGGCATGTCGGGTCACCGTTTTTAAGTCCGAAAAAAAAAAAAAAAAAAAAAACTTTTTGTGAAAATGGTTAAAAATTATTTTCAGGGTCCTTTCAGAATGGCGCAAATTCGGCATGTCCGGGGTCACCGTTTTTAAGAAAAAAAAAAAAAAAAAAAAAAAAAAAAAAAACTTTTTTGAAAATGGTTAAAAATTATTTTCAGGGTCCTTTCAGAATGGCGCAAATTCGGCATGTCCAGGGTCACCGTTTTTAAGTCCCGAAAAAAAAAAAAAAAAAAAAAAAAACTTTTTTTGAAAATGGTTAAAAATTATTTTCAGGGTCCTTTCAGAATGGCGCAAATTCGGCATGTCCGGGGTCACCGTTTTTAAGTCCCGAAAAAAAAAAAAAAAATCACTTTTTTGTGAAAATGGTTAAAAATTATTTTCAGGGTCCTTTCAGAATGGCGCAAATTCGGCATGTCCGGGGTCACCGTTTTTAAGTCCCGAAAAAAAAAAAAAAAAAAAAAAAAAACTTTTTTGAAAATGGTTAAAAATTATTTTCAGGGTCCTTTCAGAATGGCGCAAATTCGGCATGTCCGGGGTCACCGTTTTTAAGTCCCGAAAAAAAAAAAAAAAAAAAAAATCACTTTTTGTGAAAATGGTTAAAAATTATTTTCAGGGTCCTTTCAGAATGGCGCAAATTCGGCATGTCCGGGGTCACCGTTTTTAAGTCCCAAAAAAAAAAAAAAAAAAAAAAAAAAACTTTTTTTGAAAATGGTTAAAAATTATTTTCAGGGTCCTTTCAGAATGGCGCAAATTCGGCATGTCCAGGGTCACCGTTTTTAAGTCCCGAAAAAAAAAAAAAAAAAAAAAAATCACTTTTTTGTGAAAATGGTTAAAAATTATTTTCGGGGTCCTTTCCAGAATGGCGCAAATTCGGCATGTCCGGGGTCACCGTTTTTAAGTCCCGAAAAAAAAAAAAAAAAAAAAAAAAAAAAACTTTTTTGTGAAAATGGTTAAAAATTATTTTCAGGGTCCTTTCAGAATGGCGCAAATTCGGCATGTCCGGGGTCACCGTTTTTAAGTCCCAAAAAAAAAAAAAAAAAAAAAAAACTTTTTTGAAAATGGTTAAAAATTATTTTCGGGGTCCTTTCAGAATGGCGCAAATTCGGCATGTCCAGGGTCACCGTTTTTAAGTCCCAAAAAAAAAAAAAAAAAAAAAAAAAAC
>NC_068444.1:49071508-49076508 GCF_023373465.1 Oncorhynchus keta
TAAGTCCGAAAAAAAAAAAAAAAAAAAAAAAAAAACTTTTTGTGAAAATGGTTAAAAATTATTTTCAGGGTCCTTTCAGAATGGCGCAAATTCGGCATGTCCGGGGTCACCGTTTTTAAGTCGAAAAAAAAAAAAAAAAAAAAAAAAAACTTTTTTGAAAATGGTTAAAAATTATTTTCAGGGTCCTTTCAGAATGGCGCAAATTCGGCATGTCCGGGGTCACCGTTTTTAAGTCGAAAAAAAAAAAAAAAAAAAAAAAAACTTTTTGTGAAAATGGTTAAAAATTATTTTCAGGGTCCTTTCAGAATGGCGCAAATTCGGCATGTCGGGGTCACCGTTTTTAAGTCCGAAAAAAAAAAAAAAAAAAAAAAAAAAAAAATCACTTTTGTGAAAATGGTTAAAAATTATTTTCAGGGTCCTTTCAGAATGGCGCAAATTCGGCATGTCCGGGGTCACCGTTTTTAAGTCCCGAAAAAAAAAAAAAAAAAAAAAAAAAAACTTTTTGTGAAAATGGTTAAAAATTATTTTCAGGGTCCTTTCAGAATGGCGCAAATTCGGCATGTCCGGGGTCACCGTTTTTAAGTCCCGAAAAAAAAAAAAAAAAAAAAAAAACTTTTTGTGAAAATGGTTAAAAATTATTTTCAGGGTCCTTTCAGAATGGCGCAAATTCGGCATCCGGGGTCACCGTTTTTAAGTCCCGAAAAAAAAAAAAAAAAAAAAAAAACTTTTTTGAAAATGGTTAAAAATTATTTTCAGGGTCCTTTCAGAATGGCGCAAATTCGGCAAAAAAAAAAAAAAAAAAAAAACACTTTTTTGTGAAAATGGTTAAAAATTAAAAGGGTCCTTTCAGAATGGCGCAAATTCGGCATGTCGGGTCACCGTTTTTAAGTCCGAAAAAAAAAAAAAAAAAAAAAAAAAACTTTTTTGAAAATGGTTAAAAATTATTTTCAGGGTCCTTTCAGAATGGCGCAAATTCGGCATGTCCAGGGTCACCGTTTTTAAGTCCCGAAAAAAAAAAAAAAAAAAAAAAAATCACTTTTTGTGAAAATGGTTAAAAATTATTTTCAGGGTCCTTTCAGAATGGCGCAAATTCGGCATGTCCGGGGTCACCGTTTTTAAGTCCCGAAAAAAAAAAAAAAAAAAAAAAAATTTTTTTGTGAAAATGGTTAAAAATTTTTTTGGGGGTCCTTTCAAAAATGGCGCAAATTCGGCATGTCCGGGGTCACCGTTTTTAAGTCCCGAAAAAAAAAAAAAAAAAAAAAAAAAAACTTTTTTTGAAAATGGTTAAAAATTATTTTCAGGGTCCTTTCAGAATGGCGCAAATTCGGCATGTCCCAGGGTCACCGTTTTTAAGTCCCGAAAAAAAAAAAAAAAAAAAAAAATCACTTTTTGTGAAAATGGTTAAAAATTATTTTCAGGGTCCTTTCAGAATGGCGCAAATTCGGCATGTCCGGGGTCACCGTTTTTAAGTCGAAAAAAAAAAAAAAAAAAAAAAAAAAAAAAATTTTTTTTTTTTTTGAAAATGGTTAAAAATTATTTTCGGGGTCCTTTCAGAATGGCGCAAATTCGGCATGTCCGGGGTCACCGTTTTTAAGTCCCGAAAAAAAAAAAAAAAAAAAAATCACTTTTTGTGAAAATGGTTAAAAATTATTTTCAGGGTCCTTTCAGAATGGCGCAAATTCGGCATGTCCGGGGTCACCGTTTTTAAGTCCGAAAAAAAAAAAAAAAAAAAAAAAAAAACTTTTTGTGAAAATGGTTAAAAATTATTTTCAGGGTCCTTTCAGAATGGCGCAAATTCGGCATGTCCGGGGTCACCGTTTTTAAGTCCCGAAAAAAAAAAAAAAAAAAAAAAAATCACTTTTTTGTGAAAATGGTTAAAAATTATTTTCGGGGTCCTTTCAGAATGGCGCAAATTCGGCATGTCCGGGGTCACCGTTTTTAAGTCCCGAAAAAAAAAAAAAAAAAATCACTTTTTGTGAAAATGGTTAAAAATTATTTTCAGGGTCCTTTCAGAATGGCGCAAATTCGGCATGTCCGGGGTCACCGTTTTTAAGTCCCGAAAAAAAAAAAAAAAAAAAAAAAAAAAATCACTTTTTGTGAAAATGGTTAAAAATTATTTTCGGGGTCCTTTCAGAATGGCGCAAATTCGGCATGTCCGGGGTCACCGTTTTTAAGTCCCGAAAAAAAAAAAAAAAAAAAAAAAAAAAAACTTTTTTTGAAAATGGTTAAAAATTATTTTCAGGGTCCTTTCAGAATGGCGCAAATTCGGCATGTCCGGGGTCACCGTTTTTAAGTCCCGAAAAAAAAAAAAAAAAAAAAAAAAAATCACTTTTTGTGAAAATGGTTAAAAATTATTTTCAGGGTCCTTTCAGAATGGCGCAAATTCGGCATGTCCGGGGTCACCGTTTTTAAGTCCGAAAAAAAAAAAAAAAAAAAAAAAAACTTTTTTGAAAATGGTTAAAAATTATTTTCAGGGTCCTTTCAGAATGGCGCAAATTCGGCATGTCCGGGGTCACCGTTTTTAAGTCCCAAAAAAAAAAAAAAAAAAAAAAAACTTTTTGTGAAAATGGTTAAAAATTATTTTCGGGGTCCTTTCAGAATGGCGCAAATTCGGCATGTCCGGGGTCACCGTTTTTAAGTCCCGAAAAAAAAAAAAAAAAAAAAAAAAATCACTTTTTGTGAAAATGGTTAAAAATTATTTTCAGGGTCCTTTCAGAATGGCGCAAATTCGGCATGTCCAGGGTCACCGTTTTTAAGTCCCGAAAAAAAAAAAAAAAAAAAAAATCACTTTTTTGAAAATGGTTAAAAATTATTTTCAGGGTCCTTTCAGAATGGCGCAAATTCGGCATGTCCGGGGTCACCGTTTTTAAGTCCCGAAAAAAAAAAAAAAAAAAAAAAAAAAAAAACTTTTTTGTGAAAATGGTTAAAAATTATTTTCAGGGTCCTTTCAGAATGGCGCAAATTCGGCATGTCCGGGGTCACCGTTTTTAAGTCGAAAAAAAAAAAAAAAAAAAAAAAAAAAAACTTTTTGTGAAAATGGTTAAAAATTATTTTCAGGGTCCTTTCAGAATGGCGCAAATTCGGCATGTCCGGGGTCACCGTTTTTAAGTCCCGAAAAAAAAAAAAAAAAAAAAAATCACTTTTTGTGAAAATGGTTAAAAATTATTTTCGGGGTCCTTTCAGAATGGCGCAAATTCGGCATGTCCGGGGTCACCGTTTTTAAGTCCCGAAAAAAAAAAAAAAAAAAAAAAAAAAACACTTTTTGTGAAAATGGTTAAAAATTATTTTCAGGGTCCTTTCAGAATGGCGCAAATTCGGCATGTCCGGGGTCACCGTTTTTAAGTCCCGAAAAAAAAAAAAAAAAAAAAAAAAAAACTTTTTGTGAAAATGGTTAAAAATTATTTTCAGGGTCCTTTCAGAATGGCGCAAATTCGGCATGTCAGGGTCACCGTTTTTAAGTCCCGAAAAAAAAAAAAAAAAAAAACTTTTTTGTGAAAATGGTTAAAAATTATTTTCAGGGTCCTTTCAGAATGGCGCAAATTCGGCATGTCCGGGGTCACCGTTTTTAAGTCGAAAAAAAAAAAAAAAAAAAAAAAAAAAAAAAAATCTTTTTTTTTTTGTGAAAATGGTTAAAAATTATTTTCAGGGTCCTTTCAGAATGGCGCAAATTCGGCATGTCCGGGGTCACCGTTTTTAAGTCGAAAAAAAAAAAAAAAAAAAAAAAAAAAAATCACTTTTTTGAAAATGGTTAAAAATTATTTTCAGGGTCCTTTCAGAATGGCGCAAATTCGGCATGTCAGGGTCACCGTTTTTAAGTCCCGAAAAAAAAAAAAAAAAAAAAAAAAAAACTTTTTGTGAAAATGGTTAAAAATTATTTTCAGGGTCCTTTCAGAATGGCGCAAATTCGGCATGTCCGGGGTCACCGTTTTTAAGTCCCGAAAAAAAAAAAAAAAAAAAAAAAAAACTTTTTGTGAAAATGGTTAAAAATTATTTTCAGGGTCCTTTCAGAATGGCGCAAATTCGGCATGTCCGGGGTCACCGTTTTTAAGTCCGAAAAAAAAAAAAAAAAAAAAAAAATCACTTTTTGTGAAAATGGTTAAAAATTATTTTCGGGGTCCTTTCAGAATGGCGCAAATTCGGCATGTCCGGGGTCACCGTTTTTAAGTCCCGAAAAAAAAAAAAAAAAAAAAAAAAAAAACTTTTTGTGAAAATGGTTAAAAATTATTTTCAGGGTCCTTTCAGAATGGCGCAAATTCGGCATGTCCGGGGTCACCGTTTTTAAGTCCGAAAAAAAAAAAAAAAAAAAAAAAAAAAAAAAACTTTTTGTGAAAATGGTTAAAAATTATTTTCAGGGTCCTTTCAGAATGGCGCAAATTCGGCATGTCCGGGGTCACCGTTTTTAAGTCCCGAAAAAAAAAAAAAAAAAAAAAAAAAAAAACTTTTTTGAAAATGGTTAAAAATTATTTTCAGGGTCCTTTCAGAATGGCGCAAATTCGGCATGTCCGGGGTCACCGTTTTTAAGTCCCGAAAAAAAAAAAAAAAAAAAAAAAAAATCACTTTTTGTGAAAATGGTTAAAAATTATTTTCAGGGTCCTTTCAGAATGGCGCAAATTCGGCATGTCCGGGGTCACAGTTTTTAAGTCCCGAAAAAAAAAAAAAAAAAAAAAAAAAAAAAACTTTTTTTGAAAATGGTTAAAAATTATTTTCGGGGTCCTTTCCAGAATGGCGCAAATTCGGCATGTCCGGGGTCACCGTTTTTAAGTCCCGAAAAAAAAAAAAAAAAAAAAAAAAATTTTTTTTGAAAATGGTTAAAAATTATTTTCGGGGTCCTTTCAAAATGGCGCAAATTCGGCATGTCCGGGGTCACCGTTTTTAAGTCCCAAAAAAAAAAAAAAAAAAAAAAAAAACTTTTTTTGAAAATGGTTAAAAATTATTTTCGGGGTCCTTTCCAGAATGGCGCAAATTCGGCATGTCCAGGGTCACCGTTTTTAAGTCCCGAA
>NC_068444.1:49089008-49099008 GCF_023373465.1 Oncorhynchus keta
AGGGTCCTTTCAGAATGGCGCAAATTCGGCATGTCCGGGGTCACCGTTTTTAAGTCCCGAAAAAAAAAAAAAAAAAAAAAAAAATCACTTTTTTGTGAAAATGGTTAAAAATTATTTTCAGGGTCCTTTCAGAATGGCGCAAATTCGGCATGTCCGGGGTCACCGTTTTTAAGTCCCGAAAAAAAAAAAAAAAAAAATCACTTTTTTGAAAATGGTTAAAAATTATTTTCGGGGTCCTTTCAGAATGGCGCAAATTCGGCATGTCCGGGGTCACCGTTTTTAAGTCCCGAAAAAAAAAAAAAAAAAAAAAAAAAAACTTTTTGTGAAAATGGTTAAAAATTATTTTCGGGGTCCTTTCAGAATGGCGCAAATTCGGCATGTCCGGGGTCACCGTTTTTAAAAAAAAAAAAAAAAAAAAAAACTTTTTTGTGAAAATGGTTAAAAATTATTTTCGGGGTCCTTTCAGAATGGCGCAAATTCGGCATGTCAGGGTCACCGTTTTTAAGTCCCGAAAAAAAAAAAAAAAAAAAAAAAAAAAAAAATCACTTTTTGTGAAAATGGTTAAAAATTATTTTCAGGGTCCTTTCAGAATGGCGCAAATTCGGCATGTCAGGGTCACCGTTTTTAAGTCCCAAAAAAAAAAAAAAAAAAAAAAAAAACTTTTTTGAAAATGGTTAAAAATTATTTTCAGGGTCCTTTCAGAATGGCGCAAATTCGGCATGTCCAGGGTCACCGTTTTTAAGTCCCGAAAAAAAAAAAAAAAAAATCACTTTTTGTGAAAATGGTTAAAAATTATTTTCGGGGTCCTTTCAGAATGGCGCAAATTCGGCATGTCCGGGGTCACCGTTTTTAAGTCGAAAAAAAAAAAAAAAAAAACTTTTTTGTGAAAATGGTTAAAAATTATTTTCAGGGTCCTTTCAGAATGGCGCAAATTCGGCATGTCCGGGGTCACCGTTTTTAAGTCCGAAAAAAAAAAAAAAAAAAAAAAAATCACTTTTGTGAAAATGGTTAAAAAAATTATTTTCAGGGTCCTTTCAGAATGGCGCAAATTCGGCATGTCCGGGGTCACCGTTTTTAAGTCCCGAAAAAAAAAAAAAAAAAAAAAAAAAAAAAAACTTTTTTTGAAAATGGTTAAAAATTATTTTCGGGGTCCTTTCAGAATGGCGCAAATTCGGCATGTCCGGGGTCACCGTTTTTAAGTCCCGAAAAAAAAAAAAAAAAAAAAAATCACTTTTTGTGAAAATGGTTAAAAATTATTTTCGGGGTCCTTTCAGAATGGCGCAAATTCGGCATGTCCGGGGTCACCGTTTTTAAGTCCCAAAAAAAAAAAAAAAAAAAAAAAAATCACTTTTTTGAAAATGGTTAAAAATTATTTTCGGGGTCCTTTCAGAATGGCGCAAATTCGGCATGTCCAGGGTCACCGTTTTTAAGTCCCGAAAAAAAAAAAAAAAAAAAAAAAAATCACTTTTTTGAAAATGGTTAAAAATTATTTTCGGGGTCCTTTCAGAATGGCGCAAATTCGGCATGTCCGGGGTCACCGTTTTTAAGTCCGAAAAAAAAAAAAAAAAAAAAACACTTTTTTTTGAAAATGGTTAAAAATTATTTTCAGGGTCCTTTCAGAATGGCGCAAATTCGGCATGTCCGGGGTCACCGTTTTTAAGTCGAAAAAAAAAAAAAAAAAAAAAATCACTTTTTTTGAAAATGGTTAAAAATTATTTTCAGGGTCCTTTCAGAATGGCGCAAATTCGGCATGTCCGGGGTCACCGTTTTTAAGTCCCGAAAAAAAAAAAAAAAAAAAAAAAAAAAAAACTTTTTTTGAAAATGGTTAAAAATTATTTTCAGGGTCCTTTCAGAATGGCGCAAATTCGGCATGTCCAGGGTCACCGTTTTTAAGTCCCGAAAAAAAAAAAAAAAAAAAAAAAAAATCACTTTTTTGAAAATGGTTAAAAATTATTTTCAGGGTCCTTTCAGAATGGCGCAAATTCGGCATGTCCGGGGTCACCGTTTTTAAGTCCCGAAAAAAAAAAAAAAAAAAAAAAACTTTTTTGTGAAAATGGTTAAAAATTATTTTCAGGGTCCTTTCAGAATGGCGCAAATTCGGCATGTCCGGGGTCACCGTTTTTAAGTCCCGAAAAAAAAAAAAAAAAAAAAAAAAACTTTTTTGAAAATGGTTAAAAATTATTTTCAGGGTCCTTTCAGAATGGCGCAAATTCGGCATGTCCAGGGTCACCGTTTTTAAGTCGAAAAAAAAAAAAAAAAAAAAAAAAATCACTTTTTGTGAAAATGGTTAAAAATTATTTTCAGGGTCCTTTCAGAATGGCGCAAATTCGGCATGTCCGGGGTCACCGTTTTTAAGTCCCGAAAAAAAAAAAAAAAAAAAAAAAAAAAACTTTTTTTGAAAATGGTTAAAAATTATTTTCAGGGTCCTTTCAGAATGGCGCAAATTCGGCATGTCCGGGGTCACCGTTTTTAAGTCCCAAAAAAAAAAAAAAAAAAAAAAAAAAAAAAACTTTTTGTGAAAATGGTTAAAAATTATTTTCAGGGTCCTTTCAGAATGGCGCAAATTCGGCATGTCCGGGGTCACCGTTTTTAAGTCCCGAAAAAAAAAAAAAAAAACTTTTTTTGAAAATGGTTAAAAATTATTTTCGGGGTCCTTTCAGAATGGCGCAAATTCGGCATGTCCAGGGTCACCGTTTTTAAGTCCGAAAAAAAAAAAAAAAAAAAAATCACTTTTTGTGAAAATGGTTAAAAATTATTTTCAGGGTCCTTTCAGAATGGCGCAAATTCGGCATGTCCGGGGTCACCGTTTTTAAGTCGAAAAAAAAAAAAAAAAAAAAAAAAAATTTTTTTTGAAAAGGGTTAAAAATTATTTTGGGGGTCCTTTCAGAATGGCGCAAATTCGGCATGTCCGGGGTCACCGTTTTTAAGTCCCAAAAAAAAAAAAAAAAAAAAAAAAAAAAACTTTTTTTTGAAAATGGTTAAAAATTATTTTCGGGGTCCTTTCCAGAATGGCGCAAATTCGGCATGTCCAGGGTCACCGTTTTTAAGTCCCAAAAAAAAAAAAAAAAAAAAAAAAAAATCACTTTTTTGAAAATGGTTAAAAATTATTTTCAGGGTCCTTTCAGAATGGCGCAAATTCGGCATGTCCGGGGTCACCGTTTTTAAGTCCGAAAAAAAAAAAAAAAAAAAAAAAAAAAAAACTTTTTTTTGAAAATGGTTAAAAATTATTTTCGGGGTCCTTTCCAGAATGGCGCAAATTCGGCATGTCCAGGGTCACCGTTTTTAAGTCCGAAAAAAAAAAAAAAAAAAAAAAAAAAAAAAAAAAAACTTTTTTTTGAAAATGGTTAAAAATTATTTTCGGGGTCCTTTCAGAATGGCGCAAATTCGGCATGTCCGGGGTCACCGTTTTTAAGTCCCGAAAAAAAAAAAAAAAAAAAAAAAACTTTTTTTTGAAAATGGTTAAAAATTATTTTCGGGGTCCTTTCCAGAATGGCGCAAATTCGGCATGTCCGGGGTCACCGTTTTTAAGTCGAAAAAAAAAAAAAAAAAAAAAAACTTTTTTGTGAAAATGGTTAAAAATTATTTTCGGGGTCCTTTCCAGAATGGCGCAAATTCGGCATGTCCGGGGTCACCGTTTTTAAGTCCCGAAAAAAAAAAAAAAAAAAAAAACTTTTTTGAAAATGGTTAAAAATTATTTTCGGGGTCCTTTCAGAATGGCGCAAATTCGGCATGTCCAGGGTCACCGTTTTTAAGTCCCAAAAAAAAAAAAAAAAAAAAAAAAACTTTTTTTTGAAAATGGTTAAAAATTATTTTCGGGGTCCTTTCCAGAATGGCGCAAATTCGGCATGTCCGGGGTCACCGTTTTTAAGTCCCGAAAAAAAAAAAAAAAAAAAAAAATTTTTTGAAAATGGTTAAAAATTATTTTCAGGGTCCTTTCAGAATGGCGCAAATTCGGCATGTCCGGGGTCACCGTTTTTAAGTAAAAAAAAAAAAAAAAAAAAAATCACTTTTTTGAAAATGGTTAAAAATTATTTTCAGGGTCCTTTCAGAATGGCGCAAATTCGGCATGTCCGGGGTCACCGTTTTTAAGTCAAAAAAAAAAAAAAAAAAAAAAAAAAAAACTTTTTTGAAAATGGTTAAAAATTATTTTCGGGGTCCTTTCAGAATGGCGCAAATTCGGCATGTCCGGGGTCACCGTTTTTAAGTAAAAAAAAAAAAAAAAAAAAAATCACTTTTTTGTGAAAATGGTTAAAAATTATTTTCAGGGTCCTTTCAGAATGGCGCAAATTCGGCATGTCCGGGGTCCAGTTTTTAAGTCCGAAAAAAAAAAAAAAAAAAAAAAAAAAAACTTTTTTTTGAAAATGGTTAAAAATTATTTTCAGGGTCCTTTCAGAATGGCGCAAATTCGGCATGTCCAGGGTCACCGTTTTTAAAAAAAAAAAAAAAAAAAAAAAAAAAAATCACTTTTTTTTGAAAATGGTTAAAAATTATTTTCAGGGTCCTTTCAGAATGGCGCAAATTCGGCATGTCCGGGGTCACCGTTTTTAAGTCGAAAAAAAAAAAAAAAAAAAAAAAAAACTTTTTTGTGAAAATGGTTAAAAATTATTTTCAGGGTCCTTTCAGAATGGCGCAAATTCGGCATGTCCGGGGTCACCGTTTTTAAGTCCCGAAAAAAAAAAAAAAAAAAAAAAAAAAAAACTTTTTGTGAAAATGGTTTAAAAATTATTTTCAGGGTCCTTTCAGAATGGCGCAAATTCGGCATGTCCGGGGTCACCGTTTTTAAGTCCCGAAAAAAAAAAAAAAAAAAAAAAAAAAAACTTTTTTTGAAAATGGTTAAAAATTATTTTCAGGGTCCTTTCAGAATGGCGCAAATTCGGCATGTCCGGGGTCACCGTTTTTAAGTCCCGAAAAAAAAAAAAAAAAAAAAAAATCACTTTTTTGTGAAAATGGTTAAAAATTATTTTCGGGGTCCTTTCAGAATGGCGCAAATTCGGCATGTCGGGGTCACCGTTTTTAAGTCCCGAAAAAAAAAAAAAAAAAAAAAATTTTTTTTGAAAATGGTTAAAAATTATTTTCAGGGTCCTTTCAGAATGGCGCAAATTCGGCATGTCCGGGGTCACCGTTTTTAAGTCCGAAAAAAAAAAAAAAAAAAAAAAAACTTTTTTTGAAAATGGTTAAAAATTATTTTCAGGGTCCTTTCAGAATGGCGCAAATTCGGCATGTCCAGGGTCACCGTTTTTAAGTCCGAAAAAAAAAAAAAAAAAAAAAAAAAAAAAAAAAAAAAAACTTTTTTTTGAAAATGGTTAAAAATTATTTTCAGGGTCCTTTCAGAATGGCGCAAATTCGGCATCCGGGGTCACCGTTTTTAAGTCCGAAAAAAAAAAAAAAAAAAAAAAAACTTTTTTGAAAATGGTTAAAAATTATTTTCAGGGTCCTTTCAGAATGGCGCAAATTCGGCATGTCCAGGGTCACCGTTTTTAAGTCCCGAAAAAAAAAAAAAAAAAAATCACTTTTTGTGAAAATGGTTAAAAATTATTTTCGGGGTCCTTTCAGAATGGCGCAAATTCGGCATGTCCGGGGTCACCGTTTTTAAGTCCCGAAAAAAAAAAAAAAAAAAAAAATCACTTTTTTTGAAAATGGTTAAAAATTATTTTCAGGGTCCTTTCAGAATGGCGCAAATTCGGCATGTCCGGGGTCACCGTTTTTAAGTCCCGAAAAAAAAAAAAAAAAAAAAAAATCACTTTTTTGAAAATGGTTAAAAATTATTTTCAGGGTCCTTTCAGAATGGCGCAAATTCGGCATGTCCAGGGTCACCGTTAAGTCCGAAAAAAAAAAAAAAAAAAAAAAAAAAAACTTTTTTTGAAAATGGTTAAAAATTATTTTCAGGGTCCTTTCAGAATGGCGCAAATTCGGCATGTCCGGGGTCACCGTTTTTAAGTCCCGAAAAAAAAAAAAAAAAAAAAAAACTTTTTTTGAAAATGGTTAAAAATTATTTTCAGGGTCCTTTCAGAATGGCGCAAATTCGGCATGTCCAGGGTCACCGTTTTTAAGTCCCGAAAAAAAAAAAAAAAAAAAAAAAAAAAACTTTTTTGAAAATGGTTAAAAATTATTTTCAGGGTCCTTTCAGAATGGCGCAAATTCGGCATGTCCGGGGTCACCGTTTTTAAGTCGAAAAAAAAAAAAAAAAAAAAAAAAACTTTTTTGAAAATGGTTAAAAATTATTTTCAGGGTCCTTTCAGAATGGCGCAAATTCGGCATGTCCAGGGTCACCGTTTTTAAGTCCCGAAAAAAAAAAAAAAAAAAAAAAACTTTTTTGAAAATGGTTAAAAATTATTTTCGGGGTCCTTTCAGAATGGCGCAAATTCGGCATGTCCGGGGTCACCGTTTTTAAGTCGAAAAAAAAAAAAAAAAAAAAAATCACTTTTTTGTGAAAATGGTTAAAAATTATTTTCAGGGTCCTTTCAGAATGGCGCAAATTCGGCATGTCCGGGGTCACCGTTTTTAAGTCCCGAAAAAAAAAAAAAAAAAAAAAAAATCACTTTTTTTGAAAATGGTTAAAAATTATTTTCAGGGTCCTTTCAGAATGGCGCAAATTCGGCATGTCCGGGGTCACCGTTTTTAAGTCCCGAAAAAAAAAAAAAAAAAAAAAAAAAAAAAAACTTTTTTTGAAAATGGTTAAAAATTATTTTCAGGGTCCTTTCAGAATGGCGCAAATTCGGCATGTCCGGGGTCACCGTTTTTAAGTCCCGAAAAAAAAAAAAAAAAAAAAAAAAACTTTTTTGTGAAAATGGTTAAAAATTATTTTCAGGGTCCTTTCAGAATGGCGCAAATTCGGCATGTCCGGGGTCACCGTTTTTAAGTCCCGAAAAAAAAAAAAAAAAAAAAAAACTTTTGAAAATGGTTAAAAATTATTTTCAGGGTCCTTTCAGAATGGCGCAAATTCGGCATGTCCGGGGTCACCGTTTTTAAGTCCCGAAAAAAAAAAAAAAAAAAAAAAAAACTTTTTTGAAAATGGTTAAAAATTATTTTCAGGGTCCTTTCAGAATGGCGCAAATTCGGCATGTCAGGGTCACCGTTTTTAAAAAAAAAAAAAAAAAAAAAAAAAAAAAAAAAAAATCACTTTTTTGAAAATGGTTAAAAATTATTTTCAGGGTCCTTTCAGAATGGCGCAAATTCGGCATCCGGGGTCACCGTTTTTAAGTCCCGAAAAAAAAAAAAAAAAAAAAAACTTTTTTGAAAATGGTTAAAAATTATTTTCAGGGTCCTTTCAGAATGGCGCAAATTCGGCATGTCCGGGGTCACCGTTTTTAAGTCCCGAAAAAAAAAAAAAAAAAAAAAAAAAAACTTTTTTTGAAAATGGTTAAAAATTATTTTCAGGGTCCTTTCAGAATGGCGCAAATTCGGCATGTCCGGGGTCACCGTTTTTAAGTCCGAAAAAAAAAAAAAAAAAAAAAAAATCACTTTTTTTGAAAATGGTTAAAAATTATTTTCAGGGTCCTTTCAGAATGGCGCAAATTCGGCATGTCCGGGGTCACCGTTTTTAAGTCCCGAAAAAAAAAAAAAAAAAAAAAATCACTTTTTTTTTTGAAAATGGTTAAAAATTATTTTCAGGGTCCTTTCAGAATGGCGCAAATTCGGCATGTCGGGGTCACCGTTTTTAAGTCCCGAAAAAAAAAAAAAAAAAAAAAAAAAAAAAAACTTTTTTTGAAAATGGTTAAAAATTATTTTCAGGGTCCTTTCAGAATGGCGCAAATTCGGCATGTCCAGGGTCACCGTTTTTAAGTCCCAAAAAAAAAAAAAAAAAAAAAAAAAAAACTTTTTTGAAAATGGTTAAAAATTATTTTCAGGGTCCTTTCAGAATGGCGCAAATTCGGCATGTCCGGGGTCACCGTTTTTAAGTCCCGAAAAAAAAAAAAAAAAAAAAAAAAAACTTTTTTGAAAATGGTTAAAAATTATTTTCAGGGTCCTTTCAGAATGGCGCAAATTCGGCATGTCCAGGGTCACCGTTTTTAAGTCCCGAAAAAAAAAAAAAAAAAAAAAAAAATCACTTTTTTTGAAAATGGTTAAAAATTATTTTCAGGGTCCTTTCAGAATGGCGCAAATTCGGCATGTCCGGGGTCACCGTTTTTAAGTCAAAAAAAAAAAAAAAAAAAAAAAAAAACTTTTTTTGAAAATGGTTAAAAATTATTTTCAGGGTCCTTTCAGAATGGCGCAAATTCGGCATGTCCGGGGTCACCGTTTTTAAGTCCCGAAAAAAAAAAAAAAAAAAAAAAAAAAACTTTTTTGAAAATGGTTAAAAATTATTTTCAGGGTCCTTTCAGAATGGCGCAAATTCGGCATGTCCGGGGTCACCGTTTTTAAGTCCCGAAAAAAAAAAAAAAAAAAAAAAACTTTTTTGAAAATGGTTAAAAATTATTTTCAGGGTCCTTTCAGAATGGCGCAAATTCGGCATGTCCGGGGTCACCGTTTTTAAGTCCAAAAAAAAAAAAAAAATCACTTTTTGTGAAAATGGTTAAAAATTATTTTCAGGGTCCTTTCAGAATGGCGCAAATTCGGCATGTCCGGGGTCACCGTTTTTAAGTCCGAAAAAAAAAAAAAAAAAAAAAAAAACTTTTTTTGAAAATGGTTAAAAATTATTTTCAGGGTCCTTTCAGAATGGCGCAAATTCGGCATGTCCGGGGTCACCGTTTTTAAGTCCGAAAAAAAAAAAAAAAAAAAAAAAAATCACTTTTTTGTGAAAATGGTTAAAAATTATTTTCAGGGTCCTTTCAGAATGGCGCAAATTCGGCATGTCCGGGGTCACCGTTTTTAAGTCCGAAAAAAAAAAAAAAAAAAAAATCACTTTTTTTGAAAATGGTTAAAAATTATTTTCAGGGTCCTTTCAGAATGGCGCAAATTCGGCATGTCCGGGGTCACCGTTTTTAAGTCCCGAAAAAAAAAAAAAAAAAAAAAAATCACTTTTTGTGAAAATGGTTAAAAATTATTTTCAGGGTCCTTTCCAGAATGGCGCAAATTCGGCATGTCCGGGGTCACCGTTTTTAAGTCCCGAAAAAAAAAAAAAAAAAAAAAAACTTTTTTTTGAAAATGGTTAAAAATTATTTTCGGGGTCCTTTCAGAATGGCGCAAATTCGGCATGTCCGGGGTCACCGTTTTTAAGTCCCGAAAAAAAAAAAAAAAAAAAATCACTTTTTTGTGAAAATGGTTAAAAATTATTTTCGGGGTCCTTTCCAGAATGGCGCAAATTCGGCATGTCCGGGGTCACCGTTTTTAAGTCCCGAAAAAAAAAAAAAAAAAAAAAAAATCACTTTTTTGAAAATGGTTAAAAATTATTTTCGGGGTCCTTTCAAAATGGCGCAAATTCGGCATGTCCGGGGTCACCGTTTTTAAGTCCCGAAAAAAAAAAAAAAAAAAAAAAAAAACTTTTTTTTGAAAATGGTTAAAAATTATTTTCGGGGTCCTTTCCAGAATGGCGCAAATTCGGCATGTCCAGGGTCACCGTTTTTAAGTCCCGAAAAAAAAAAAAAAAAAAAAAAACTTTTTTTGAAAAGGGTTAAAAATTATTTTCAGGGTCCTTTCAGAATGGCGCAAATTCGGCATGTCCGGGGTCACCGTTTTTAAGTCCCAAAAAAAAAAAAAAAAAAAAAAAAAAACTTTTTTTGAAAATGGTTAAAAATTATTTTCGGGGTCCTTTCCAGAATGGCGCAAATTCGGCATGTCCGGGGTCACCGTTTTTAAGTCCCGAAAAAAAAAAAAAAAAAAAAATTTTTTTTTGAAAATGGTTAAAAATTATTTTCGGGGTCCTTTCAGAATGGCGCAAATTCGGCATGTCCGGGGTCACCGTTTTTAAGTCCGAAAAAAAAAAAAAAAAAAAAAAAAAAAAATTTTTTTTGAAAATGGTTAAAAATTATTTTCGGGGTCCTTTCAGAATGGCGCAAATTCGGCATGTCCGGGGTCACCGTTTTTAAGTCCCGAAAAAAAAAAAAAAAAAAAAAAACTTTTT
>NC_068444.1:49119008-49124008 GCF_023373465.1 Oncorhynchus keta
ATTTTCAGGGTCCTTTCAGAATGGCGCAAATTCGGCATGTCAGGGTCACCGTTTTTAAGTCAAAAAAAAAAAAAAAAAAAAAAAAAAAAACTTTTTTGAAAATGGTTAAAAATTATTTTCAGGGTCCTTTCAGAATGGCGCAAATTCGGCATGTCCGGGGTCACCGTTTTTAAGTCCCGAAAAAAAAAAAAAAAAAAATTTTTGAAAATGGTTAAAAATTATTTTCGGGGTCCTTTCAGAATGGCGCAAATTCGGCATGTCGGGGTCACCGTTTTTAAGTCCCGAAAAAAAAAAAAAAAAAAAAAAAAAAAAAAATTTTTTTGAAAATGGTTAAAAATTTTTTTCGGGGTCCTTTCCAGAATGGCGCAAATTCGGCATGTCCGGGGTCACCGTTTTTAAGTCCCGAAAAAAAAAAAAAAAAAAAAAAACTTTTTTTTGAAAATGGTTAAAAATTATTTTCGGGGTCCTTTCAGAATGGCGCAAATTCGGCATGTCCAGGGTCACCGTTTTTAAGTCCCGAAAAAAAAAAAAAAAAAAAAAAAAAACTTTTTTTGAAAATGGTTAAAAATTATTTTCGGGGTCCTTTCAGAATGGCGCAAATTCGGCATGTCCGGGGTCACCGTTTTTAAGTCAAAAAAAAAAAAAAAAAAATCACTTTTTTGTGAAAATGGTTAAAAATTATTTTCGGGGTCCTTTCCAGAATGGCGCAAATTCGGCATGTCCGGGGTCACGGTTTTTAAGTCCCAAAAAAAAAAAAAAAAAAAAAAAATAACTTTTTTTGAAAATGGTTAAAAATTATTTTCAGGGTCCTTTCAGAATGGCGCAAATTCGGCATGTCCAGGGTCACCGTTTTTAAGTCCCGAAAAAAAAAAAAAAAAAAAAAAAAAACTTTTTTTGAAAATGGTTAAAAATTATTTTCAGGGTCCTTTCAGAATGGCGCAAATTCGGCATGTCCGGGGTCACCGTTTTTAAGTCCCGAAAAAAAAAAAAAAAAAAAAAAAAAAAAAACTTTTTTTGAAAATGGTTAAAAATTATTTTCAGGGTCCTTTCAGAATGGCGCAAATTCGGCATGTCCGGGGTCACCGTTTTTAAGTCCCAAAAAAAAAAAAAAAAAAAAACTTTTTTGAAAATGGTTAAAAATTATTTTCAGGGTCCTTTCAGAATGGGCAAATTCGGCATGTCCGGGGTCACCGTTTTTAAGTCGAAAAAAAAAAAAAAAAAAAAAAAAACTTTTTTGAAAATGGTTAAAAATTATTTTCAGGGTCCTTTCAGAATGGCGCAAATTCGGCATGTCCGGGGTCACCGTTTTTAAGTCCCGAAAAAAAAAAAAAAAAAAAAAAAAAACTTTTTGTGAAAATGGTTAAAAATTATTTTCGGGGTCCTTTCAGAATGGCGCAAATTCGGCATGTCCGGGGTCACCGTTTTTAAGTCCCGAAAAAAAAAAAAAAAAAAAAAATCACTTTTTTGTGAAAATGGTTAAAAATTATTTTCGGGGTCCTTTCAGAATGGCGAAAATTCGGCATGTCCGGGGTCACCGTTTTTAAGTCCCAAAAAAAAAAAAAAAAAAAAAAAACTTTTTTTGAAAATGGTTAAAAATTATTTTCGGGGTCCTTTCAGAATGGCGCAAATTCGGCATGTCCGGGGTCACCGTTTTTAAGTCCCAAAAAAAAAAAAAAAAAAAAAAAACTTTTTTTTGAAAATGGTTAAAAATTATTTTCGGGGTCCTTTCAGAATGGCGCAAATTCGGCATGTCCGGGGTCACCGTTTTTAAGTCCCGAAAAAAAAAAAAAAAAAAAAAAATCACTTTTTGTGAAAATGGTTAAAAATTATTTTCAGGGTCCTTTCAGAATGGCGCAAATTCGGCATGTCCGGGGTCACCGTTTTTAAGTCGAAAAAAAAAAAAAAAAAAAAAATCACTTTTTGTGAAAATGGTTAAAAATTATTTTCAGGGTCCTTTCAGAATGGCGCAAATTCGGCATGTCCGGGGTCACCGTTTTTAAGTCCCGAAAAAAAAAAAAAAAAAAAAAAACTTTTTTTGAAAATGGTTAAAAATTATTTTCAGGGTCCTTTCAGAATGGCGCAAATTCGGCATGTCCGGGGTCACCGTTTTTAAGTCAAAAAAAAAAAAAAAAAAAAAAAAACTTTTTGTGAAAATGGTTAAAAATTATTTTCAGGGTCCTTTCAGAATGGCGCAAATTCGGCATGTCGGGGTCACCGTTTAGTCCGAAAAAAAAAAAAAAAAAAAAAAAAAAACTTTTTTTGAAAATGGTTAAAAATTATTTTCAGGGTCCTTTCAGAATGGCGCAAATTCGGCATGTCCGGGGTCACCGTTTTTAAGTCCGAAAAAAAAAAAAAAAAAAAAAAAATCACTTTTTTGTGAAAATGGTTAAAAATTATTTTCAGGGTCCTTTCAGAATGGCGCAAATTCGGCATGTCCGGGGTCACCGTTTTTAAGTCGAAAAAAAAAAAAAAAAAAAAAAAAAAAAAATCACTTTTTTGAAAATGGTTAAAAATTATTTTCAGGGTCCTTTCAGAATGGCGCAAATTCGGCATGTCGGGGTCACCGTTTTTAAGTCCCGAAAAAAAAAAAAAAAAAAAAAAATCACTTTTTTGTGAAAATGGTTAAAAATTATTTTCAGGGTCCTTTCAGAATGGCGCAAATTCGGCATGTCCGGGGTCACCGTTTTTAAGTCCCGAAAAAAAAAAAAAAAAAAAAAAAAAAAAACTTTTTTTGAAAATGGTTAAAAATTATTTTCAGGGTCCTTTCAGAATGGCGCAAATTCGGCATGTCCGGGGTCACCGTTTTTAAGTCCCGAAAAAAAAAAAAAAAAAAAAAAAACTTTTTTTGAAAATGGTTAAAAATTATTTTCAGGGTCCTTTCAGAATGGCGCAAATTCGGCATGTCCGGGGTCACCGTTTTTAAGTCGAAAAAAAAAAAAAAAAAAAAAATCACTTTTTGTGAAAATGGTTAAAAATTATTTTCAGGGTCCTTTCAGAATGGCGCAAATTCGGCATCCGGGGTCACCGTTTTTAAGTCAAAAAAAAAAAAAAAAAAAAAAAAAAAAAAACTTTTTTTGAAAATGGTTAAAAATTATTTTCGGGGTCCTTTCAGAATGGCGCAAATTCGGCATGTCCGGGGTCACCGTTTTTAAGTCCCGAAAAAAAAAAAAAAAAAAAAAAATCACTTTTTTGTGAAAATGGTTAAAAATTATTTTCAGGGTCCTTTCAGAATGGCGCAAATTCGGCATGTCCGGGGTCACCGTTTTTAAGTCCGAAAAAAAAAAAAAAAAAAAAAAAACTTTTTTTGAAAATGGTTAAAAATTATTTTCAGGGTCCTTTCAGAATGGCGCAAATTCGGCATGTCCGGGGTCACCGTTTTTAAGTCCCGAAAAAAAAAAAAAAAAAAAAATCACTTTTTTTGAAAATGGTTAAAAATTATTTTCAGGGTCCTTTCAGAATGGCGCAAATTCGGCATGTCCGGGGTCACCGTTTTTAAGTCCCAAAAAAAAAAAAAAAAAAAAAAAAATCACTTTTTGTGAAAATGGTTAAAAATTATTTTCAGGGTCCTTTCAGAATGGCGCAAATTCGGCATGTCCGGGGTCACCGTTTTTAAGTCCCGAAAAAAAAAAAAAAAAAAAAAATCACTTTTTGTGAAAATGGTTAAAAATTATTTTCAGGGTCCTTTCAGAATGGCGCAAATTCGGCATGTCCGGGGTCACCGTTTTTAAGTCCCGAAAAAAAAAAAAAAAAAAAAAAAAACTTTTTTGTGAAAATGGTTAAAAATTATTTTCAGGGTCCTTTCAGAATGGCGCAAATTCGGCATGTCCGGGGTCACCGTTTTTAAGTCCCGAAAAAAAAAAAAAAAAAAAAAAAAACTTTTTTTGAAAATGGTTAAAAATTATTTTCAGGGTCCTTTCAGAATGGCGCAAATTCGGCATGTCCAGGGTCACCGTTTTTAAGTCCCGAAAAAAAAAAAAAAAAAAAAAAAAATCACTTTTTGTGAAAATGGTTAAAAATTATTTTCAGGGTCCTTTCAGAATGGCGCAAATTCGGCATGTCCGGGGTCACCGTTTTTAAGTCGAAAAAAAAAAAAAAAAAAAAAAAACTTTTTTGAAAATGGTTAAAAATTATTTTCAGGGTCCTTTCAGAATGGCGCAAATTCGGCATGTCCGGGGTCACCGTTTTTAAGTCCCGAAAAAAAAAAAAAAAAAAAAAAAAACTTTTTTGTGAAAATGGTTAAAAATTATTTTCAGGGTCCTTTCAGAATGGCGCAAATTCGGCATGTCCGGGGTCACCGTTTTTAAGTCCCGAAAAAAAAAAAAAAAAAAAATCACTTTTTGTGAAAATGGTTAAAAATTATTTTCAGGGTCCTTTCAGAATGGCGCAAATTCGGCATGTCCGGGGTCACCGTTTTTAAGTCCCGAAAAAAAAAAAAAAAAAAAAAAAAAATCACTTTTTTTGAAAATGGTTAAAAATTATTTTCAGGGTCCTTTCAGAATGGCGCAAATTCGGCATGTCCGGGGTCACCGTTTTTAAGTCCCGAAAAAAAAAAAAAAAAAAAAAAAAAAACTTTTTGTGAAAATGGTTAAAAATTATTTTCAGGGTCCTTTCAGAATGGCGCAAATTCGGCATGTCCGGGGTCACCGTTTTTAAGTCCGAAAAAAAAAAAAAAAAAAAAAAAAAAAAAAACTTTTTTGTGAAAATGGTTAAAAATTATTTTCAGGGTCCTTTCAGAATGGCGCAAATTCGGCATGTCCGGGGTCACCGTTTTTAAGTCGAAAAAAAAAAAAAAAAAAAAAAAAACTTTTTGTGAAAATGGTTAAAAATTATTTTCAGGGTCCTTTCAGAATGGCGCAAATTCGGCATGTCCGGGGTCACCGTTTTTAAGTCGAAAAAAAAAAAAAAAAAAAAAAACTTTTTTTGAAAATGGTTAAAAATTATTTTCGGGGTCCTTTCAGAATGGCGCAAATTCGGCATGTCCGGGGTCACCGTTTTTAAGT